>NC_044324.1:198395037-198525583 GCF_007399415.2 Gopherus evgoodei | reverse complement strand
AATGTCTAGCCCATCTCAGTCCCCCACTAAAGGAGAAGAGTCTGATGCCACCCCTGCTGGTCACTGGGTGTCACTGCTGCTCCATGGGAAACATGCTCTGTGCCTTACCCAGATTGGTGGGAAACACACTCTGTGCATTACCGTGACTGGTCCGTGGGTGTCACTGCTCGTAGAGGGCAGACACTTGCTGTGCATTACGCCACCTGACCACTGGGTGTCACTGCTGTATCAAGGGAAACACCTTCTGTGCGTTACCTTGAATTACCACGAGGTGTCACTGCTGCTCAAAGGGATACATACTCTGTGTGTTACCCTGATTGGCCACTTGGTGTCACTGCTGCACCAAGCAAAACACCTTCTGTACATTACTCTGACTGCCCACTGGGAGTCACTGCTGCTCCAAGGGAGACATAAGAACGGACAGATTGGTTCAGATGCAAAGTCCATCTAACCCAATATCCTCCTGTCTTCTGACAGTGGCAAGTGCCGGGTGCCCCAGAGGGAATGAACAGAGCAGGGAATCATCAAGTGATCCATCCCCTATTGCCCATTCCCATTTTCTGGCAATCAGAGGCTACAGGCACCATCCCTGCCCACCCTGGCTAATAGCCCTTGATGGATCTATCCACCATAAACTCATTTAATTCTCTTTTGAACCCTGTTATAGTCTTGGCCTTCACAACATCCTCTTGCAAGGAATTCCACAGGTTAACTATGCAGTTGCCCTGAGTTTACCCCCCCTCCCCTGGCCAGGTTGTATATGGAAAAGAGGATGAGGATGAGGAGAGCCATGGTGTGTCTGTCATTGGCTGGTGTCATAACCTTAGTCCCAGATTTGGACCTTAGCGTCCAAACTATGGGGGTTAGCATAAAAACCTCCAAGCTAAGCTACCAGCTTGGACCTGGTACTTGCTGCCACCACCCAAAAAATTAGTGTTTTGGGGCACTCTGGTCCCCCTGAAAAACCTTCCCTGGGGACCCCAAGACCCAAATCCCGTGAGTCTCACAACAAAGGGAAATAATCCTTTTTCCCTTCCCCCCTCCAGGTGCTCCTGGAGAGATACACAGACACAAGCTCTGTGAAACTACACAGAGTGACTCCCCCTCTCTGTTCCCAGTCCTGGAAACAAAAAGTACTTTCCTATTCCCCCAGAGGGAATGCAAAATCAGGCTAGCAAATTCAACACACACACAGATCACCCCCCTGATTTCTTCCTCCCACCAATTCCCTGGTGAGTACAGACTCAATTTTCCTGAAATTTCCCAGTAAAGAAAACTTCAACAGGTCTTAAAAGAAAGCTTTATATAAAAAGAAAGAAAAATACATACAAATGGTCTCTCTGTATTAAGGTGATGAAATACAGGGTCAATTGCTTAAAAGAATATTGAATAAACAGCCTTATTCAAAAAGAATACAAATCAAAGCACTCCAGCACTTATATTCATGCAAATACCAAAGAAAAGAAACCATATAACTTACTATCTGATCTCTTTGTCCTTACACTTAGAAACAGAAGATTAGAAAACAGAACTACTTCTCCAAAGCTCAGAGAAAGCAGGCAGGCAGAAAACAAAGACTCAGACACCAAATTCCCTCCACCCAGAGTAGAAAAAATCCAGTTTCCTGATTGGTCCTCTGGTCAGGTGCTCCAGGTGAAAGAGACATTAACCCTTAGCTATCTGTTTATGACACGCCCCCCAAATTGCAGACAGTGGGGAAGCTCACTGGCAGCGATTTCCTTCTAGAACTTTAAAATAAACAGATTACTACAACACATGCACCTTTACATATACTACTAAGTATATAACTAACAGACTTTTACATTTTAAGAACACTTTTTAACTACTGGATTCTGGGAAACTCTCACGGGAGAGTGCATCAGCAACTTTGTTAGAAGCTCCTGTGATGTGTTGAATTTGAAAATCAAAATCTTGGAGAGCTAAACTCCAACGAAGAAGTTTCTTGTTGTTTCCTTTGGCAGTATGAAGCCACTTTAGTGCAGCATGGTCAGTTTGTAGTTGGAACCGCCGTCCCCAAACATATGGGCGTAGCTTTTCCAGGGCGTACACAATGGCATAGGATTCCTTTTCACTGACTGACCAGTGACTTTCCCTCTCAGACAGTTTTTTGCTGAGAAACACGACAGGATGGAAGTTGTGATCTGTTGCTTCCTGCATGAGCACTGCTCCTATACCACGCTCAGATGCATCCGTGGTTACTAGGAATGGCTTGTCAAAGTCCGGGGCCCTGAGCACAGGGTCAGACATGAGCGTTGCCTTAAGTTGGGTAAAGGCCTTTTGACACTCATCAGTCCACTTAACTGCATTTGGCTGGGTCTTTTTGGTCAGGTCGGTCAGTGGGGCAGCGATTTGGCTGTAGTGTGGTACAAATCACCTGTAGTATCCGGCCAAGCCTAAGAAGGATTGGACCTGCTTCTTGGACCGTGGGACAGGCCACTTTTGGATAGCATCCACCTTGGCCTGTAGGGGGTTTATGGTTCCTCGACCCACCTGGTGCCCCATGTAAGTCACTCTGTTTTGGCCTATTTGACACTTTTTGGCCTTAACAGTTAGTCCTGCCTGCCTGATGTGCTCAAAGACCTTTTCCAGGTGTAGTAGGTGTTCGGGCCAGGAGTTTGAAAAAATGGCCACATCATCGAGGTAGGCAACTGCAAATTTTCCCAGTCCAGCTAGTAGACCATCTACCAGCCTCTGGAAGGTGGCGGGTGCATTTCAAAGGTCGATAGGAAGGACATTGAATTCATACACCCCCGCATGGGTGACGAATGCTGACCTCTCCTTGGCAGGTTCATCTAGCGGTACTTGCCAGTACCCCTTGGTTAAGTCTATTGTAGAGATGAACTGGGCACGTCCCAACTTCTCCAATAGCTCATCAGTGCATGGCATTGGATAGTTGTCCGGATGAGTTACCGCATTTAGCTTACAGTAGTCCACGCAAAAGCGTATTTCCCCATCTGGTTTGGGTACCAGAACCACTGGAGATGCCCATGCACTGGTATATGAGCGGATTATACCCATCTGTAGCATGTTCTGGATCTCGTGTTCTATAGCAGCTTGGGCATGAGGAGACACCCGGTAGGGTGGGGTTCTGATTGGGTGAGTATTACCTGTATCAATGGAGTGGTATGCCCGCTCAGTCCGTCCTGGGGTGGCTGAGAACAATGGGGCGAAGCTAGTGCACAGCTCCTTGATTTGTCGCCGCTGCCGACGTTCCAGGGTGGTTGAGAGGTTCACCTCTTCCACGCCACCGTCTTTTTTCCCGTCGTAGTAGACACCGTCAGGCCACTCAGCATCATCTCCCTGGACTGTAAACTGACAAACCTGTATGTCTCTGGAATAGAAAGGCTTGAGAGAATTAACATGGTACACTTTAGGTTTTAGTGAGGAATTGGGAAATGCTATGAGGTAGTTTACAGTTCCCAGGCGCTCTTGGACCGTGAATGGCCCTTCCCATGATGCTTCCATCTTATGGGCCTGTTGCGCCTTCAAGACCATAACCTGGTCTCCTACCTTGAAAGAACGTTCTCTGGCATGTCTGTCATACCAGGCCTTTTGCTCTTCCTGAGCATACTTTAGGTTCTCTCTAGCAAGGGCTAAAGAGTGTTGGAGGGTGCTTTGTAGGTTGCTTACAAAGTCCAGAATGTTAGTTCCTGGAGAAGGCGTAAACCCCTCCCATTGCTGCTTCACCAACTGTAATGGCCCCTTAATCTCGTGACCATACACAAGTTCAAATGGTGAAAACCCTAAACTGGGATGTGGTACAGCCCTGTAGGCAAACAGCAACTGCTGCAACACTAGGTCCCAATTATTGGAGAATTCATTGATGAATTTTCGGATCATGGCCCCCAAAGTTCCATTGAACCTTTCCACCAGGCCATTGGTTTGATGGTGGTACGGGGTGGCAACCAAGTGATTCACCCCATGAGTTTCCCACAGTTTTTCCATGGTCCCTGCCAGGAAATTAGACCCTGAATCCGTAAGGATGTCGGAGGGCCAACCTACCCTGGCAAAGATGTCTGTTAGGGCCAGGCACACAGTGTTAGCCCTGGTGTTGCCTAGAGCTACTGCTTCTGGCCATCAGGTAGCAAAGTCCACTAAAGTCAGTACGTACTGCTTTCCTCTGGGCGTCTTTTTTGGGAAAGGGCCCAGAATATCCACAGCTACTTGCTGAAATGGGACCTCAATTATGGGGAGTGGCTGGAGAGGGGCCTTGACTTGGTCTTGAGGCTTTCCCACTCTTTGGCATACCTCACAAGACCGGACATACTTGGCAACATCCTTGCCCATTCCCTCCCAGTGGAAGGACTTCCCCAACCGGTCCTTGGTTCTGTTCACCCCAGCATGGCCACTGGGATGATCATGGGCTAAGCTTAAGAGCTTCCCCCGGTACTTAGTTGGAACCACCAACTGTTTTTGCGGCTGCCATTCTTCCCGGTGTCCACCAGAAAGAATTTCCTTGTATAACAGTCCTTGGTCTATAACAAACCGGGATCGATTAGAAGAGCTGAGAGGCAGTGGGGTGCTCCGTGCCGCCGCCTAAGCTTTCTGAAGGCTGTCATCTGCTTCCTGCTCAGCCTGGAACTGTTCCCTTGAGGCTAGGGTCACCAATTCTTCCTCAGACTGTGGACTTGGGCTTGGTCCCTCTGGAAGCAATGTAGGTGATGGGGTTGTTTCCGTTGCTGGTGAACCGCTCCCCGCTGGTGCACCTGAGGGTATTTCAGGCTCTGGCTGAGCCTTTTGGGTATGGCTGTCTTTTGCTTCTGCCAGTTCTGGCTCGCTGGCGCCCTCTGGCGTTGAGTTTGAAGATGTGGTTGCACTTGCTCGTGCTGGTTGCTGTTCCAGTTCCGGGCCTGGGACTGGAGATGCTGTGGCTGTTTCAGTGGTAGGCATGGAATCCGGGTCCACTACCTCTGTCTGGGTCTCTGGTAACCCAGACGGGGCGTCTATGGACGGTTCAGGAACAGGAATGGGTCTGGAAGCTTGCCTGGTTTGGCTACGTGTAACCATTCCCACTCTCTTGGCCCGCCTCACCTGGTTGGCCAAGTCTTCCCCCAGTAGCATGGGGATAGGATAATTGTCATAGACTGCAAAAGTCCACATTCCTGACCAGCCTTTGTACTGGACAGGCAGTTCAGCTGTAGGCAAGTCTACAGCTTGTGACATGAAGGGGTAAATTGTAACTTTGGCCTTTGGGTTGACGAATTTGGGGTCAACGAAGGATTGGTGGATAGCTGACACTTGTGCCCCCGTGTCTCTCCACGCAGTAACCTTCTTTCCGCCCACTCTCAAATTTTCCCTTCGCTCCAAGGGTATTTGAAAGGCATCCGGGCCTGGGGATCTTTGGGGTGATGGTGGTGTAATGAATTGCACTCGCATGGTGTTCTTGGGACAGTTGGCCTTGATATGTCCCAGTTCATTACACTTAAAGCATCTTCCATCTGATGGGTCACTGGACCGAGGTGAGTTACTGGAGACTGGTGAGGTGGAAGGGTAGGGTGTCTGTGGCTTTACTTGGGTGGTATGTGGGGTCTTTGGCTGTCCTCGGTTGTAGGGTTTATGGTCTGTGTGCCCCCTGGGGTAATCATTCCCCTTGACAGTAGATTTCTTGCTTTCTGCCAGTTCCATCCATTTGGCTCCAATCTCCCCCGCCTCAGCGAGATCTTTAAGTTTTCCATCTTGTATGTACTGTGCGATGTCTTCAGGAACACCATCCAAGAACTGCTCCATTTGTATGAGGAGGTGCAGTTCTTCCAAGGTTTGAATGTTGTTTCCTGTTATCCAGGCCTCATAGTTTTTTGCAATGTAGTAGGCGTGTTTGGGAAATGACACCTCTGGTTTCCACTTTTGGGTTCTGAAGTGCTGACGGGCATGATCTGGGGTTATCCCCATCCTGTATCTGGCCTTGGTTTGAAAAAGTTTATAGTCATTCATTTGCTGCTTAGGCATTTCAGCTGCCACCTCTGCTAAAGGTCCACTGAGCTGTGACCTTAATTCTACCATGTACTGGTCTTCGGGGATGCTGTACCCAAGACAGGCTCTTTCAAAATTTTCCAGGAAGGCCTCGGTGTCATCACCTGCCTTGTAGGTGGGAAATTTCCTGTGCTGTGGAGCAATAATTGGCGCCGTGTTGTTAGGGTTGGCTGGCACATGCAGCCCAGCTTTTGCCAACTCCAGTTCATGTTTTCTCTGTTTTTCCTTCTCTTCATTCTCTTTTTGTTTTTTTTCCATTTCTTTTTGTTGTTTTTCCATTTCTTTTTGGTGTTTTTCCATGTCTCGGCAGTGGGCCACCTCTTCTTCTTCTAGTTTTTTTTTTGTGTGCTGCCTCTTTGGCTGCCTGTTCTCTTTGGTAGGCTGCCTGTTCTCTTTGGTAGGCTGCCTGTCTGATCTGTTCTTCTCTTTCTTTCATCTCCATCTCTTTTTGTTTTATTTCCAGCTGTCGCCTGTGTTCAGCTTCTCTGATTTGTTCTTCAGCCTCCATTTTTGTCTTGGTAGACATGGTTCCTGTTTTCTTCTGTTGGGGTGTCCTCCGGTGTTTATCTTCTGAACTGCAGGTTCTCTGTTGCCTCCTGAAGTCTGCCTAGCAACAGTGCCTTTAGCTAATCTTCAATGTTAAGTAAACCTGAAAAACCACTTTATTTGCATGTATATAGTGCTGGTAATGACTCCTAATGGGAGTGCTATTGCATGACAAAGACCCTTAACAGTCTGGTAATGGCTTCTTGCTTAACATGCAAGCCACAAACTGCTAGAGAGAGCAGAAAAAAAAATTCTCTCTGGTTCCCTTTTAAAACAAAACTGTTTCTCTCTGCTAAAAAGCCCTTAGCAGAGAAAAGAAAAATATAATATTCCTACTGGCTTCTGGATTCTGTCTATATCCCACCCGCTGCTACACCATGTCATAACCTTAGTCCCAGATTTGGACCTTAGCGTCCAAACTATGGGGGTTAGCATGAAAACCTCCAAGCTAAGCTACCAGCTTGGACCTGGTACTTGCTGCCACCACCCAAAAAATTAGAGTGTTTTGGGGCACTCTGGTCCCCCTGAAAAACCTTCCCTGGGGACCCCAAGACCCAAATCCCGTGAGTCTCACAACAAAGGGAAATAATCCTTTTTCCCTTCCCCCCTCCAGGTGCTCCTGGAGAGATACACAGACACAAGCTCTGTGAAACTACACAGAGTGACTCTCCCTCTCTGTTCCCAGTCCTGGAAACAAAAAGTACTTTCCTATTCCCCCAGAGGGAATGCAAAATCAGGCTAGCAAATTCAACACACACACAGATCTCCCCCCTGATTTCTTCCTCCCACCAATTCCCTGGTGAGTACAGACTCAATTTTCCTGAAATTTCCCAGTAAAGAAAACTTCAACAGGTCTTAAAAGAAAGCTTTATATAAAAAGAAAGAAAAATACATACAAATGGTCTCTCTGTATTAAGGTGATGAAATACAGGGTCAATTGCTTAAAAGAATATTGAATAAACAGCCTTATTCAAAAAGAATACAAATCAAAACACTCCAGCACTTATATTCATGCAAATACCAAAGAAAAGAAACCATATAACTTACTATCTGATCTCTTTGTCCTTACACTTAGAAACAGACGTTTTGGAGCATGAGCTTTCGTGGGTGAATACCCACTTCCTCAGATATTCACCCACGAAAGCTCATGCTCCAAAACGTCTGTTAGTCTATAAGGTGCCACAGGATTCTTTGCTGCTTTTACAGATCCAGACTAACACGGCTACCCTCTGATACTTAGAAACAGAAGATTAGAAAACAGAACTACTTCTCCAAAGCTCAGAGAAAGCAGGCAGGCAGAAAACAAAGACTCAGACACCAAATCCCCTCCACCCAGAGTAGAAAAAATCCGGTTTCCTGATTGGTCCTCTGGTCCGGTGCTCCAGGTCAAAGAGACATTAACCCTTAGCTATCTGTTTATGACAGCTGGTGACTCAGTTTCCTCTAGGCAGCAGTGCTGCAGGCTCTTTTGGTCTGTGCCCGTGCAACTGTGTCTGGGGAAGGGGAAGTAGAGGCTCAGGCTTCCCAACCCCATGCCCCACCCCCAGCAGCTGGAGAATCCAGGCCAAATTTAACCCTGTTAGCTGGGCCGGGATTAGCCTGGGCTGGGTTAGGGCTGGGGAGGAATTGAGAGGGAGACAGACGCACCTGCTGTGAGGGAAGATCCTCCCATTCTCTGCCAACCCCCTTCACTCCTTGCAGCATAGCACACCCTAGCGTTTCTTTCTCTGTCATGGGAGCTGTCTGCTGCCTGCTTCTCCCTTAGCATTGTCTCTCCCCATCCTGGGTCACTGGCATTGCCCGTCCTGTGCAAACAGGCAGGTCCCGGTGTGCCCCATGGCACTGCTCTGAAATTGTGGGGGCAGCTGTTGGATGGAGCCATATCAAAATATGGGAGTGGGCAAGGCTGGGGACCAGGACTCCTGGGTTCTCCCCTCACATGTGGGAGGGGAGTGGAGGTTAGGGGGTAGATTGGGGGAGGGGCAGGGCTGGGATCCAGAGCTCCTGCTTTTTCTGGTTTTCTCCACCTCCTGCAGCTACCTCGGTCCTTTCAGTGCATTTCTGGTTCCAAATTCATTTGCTGACTTGTGTAACTCACCCCAGAGGCGGCTGCATCTCAGTGTTGGGTGAGACACCCTTGACTGCATCACCTCCTAACCACGTCTCTCTCCCCCTTCGGCTGACCCTGCAGCACTTAGCAAACATCCACAAGATCATGGGGCACTTTGAGCACTGGGCAGGCAGGGGCCAGGTGCCCAGCCCTCCCTCCAGAGAATGGACCCAGCACCCCCTACTTTTTACGGGGATTAAAAAGGGGCAAAGGGGGGCAAATCAGAGGAGGGGGTGTCCAGGGTCTGAGCAGGGGGTGGAAATTGACTTGTCGGGGGGTCAAGCAGCTGGAGGCAGAGTTAGGAGAGGGACTGAAGGGTAAAGTCAGGGAGGGGGGAAGGAGCCAGAGTTAAGCCCAGAGGAAGGCGCTGCCAGAGGGTTAAATCCTGGCACAGGCAGGGGCTGAGGGGTAACAGTTATCCCAGTGGGCTGAGACTCCAGTGTTTGCAAACATGGGTGGGGGGAGCAGAGGGCTTTTTTATTTCCTCTCTCACAGGCAGCACCTCTCAGCATGAGCTTCCCCGGGCTGGGCTCTTAAAGGCACAGGCATCCCACTGCCTAGACACTGCAGCTCCTCACTGATGTAACCTACTTAGGTGCTGCAGTAGGAGACTCGATTCAGTGAAACTGGGCATTGCCTATACGCCCCCCAGTCAGGGGGCTGTGCACCCCCTTCCCCAAATTTCCTCAACACCCCCTCCCTCAGTGGTCAGGTAGTTACATGCAACGCTGCCAATGTTGTCATTGGTTGTAAATTTGAATGGAAATTGAAACGTTAACACACTTTAAAAACAGATACAATGTATGAAAACTACTTGTACCTGAGAAAGTAAAATAGGTTTGGAAAGTCTGGGCAAAGTCGGGTTTCCTCACCCAGCTGTTGTGTTTGCTGGCAATGTTGGTGCATTGGCTTCAGCAGTGTTGGCCAACCTTAGAATTTCAAATGATGATTTGTAAGTGAGGTGTGAATGAGCTCTCCCCTGACAGCTACTGATGACCAGGGTTGGGAGGAGGCTTTGGGACCAGACTGTATTTACATGGACTCACCTACTCTGCCAAGGTATCCGCGGACAGAGCTGGGCTGCCTCTGCTCTAGGTGCCCAGAGGAGGGAAGGTGTGTGGGGCTCCAGCCTGGGACTCTTCCTCCCTCCTGCCAAGACCTGACTATTAATTGCTATCCTGGCACTCTTTTCTTCAAGTGCCAGGTGAGCCAGAGGAAAAGTGTGGTAGGAAGCACAAGGGCCAAGCTTGTGAACATCAGGTGCAGCAGCAAGAATCCCAACTATCAGGGTAGCAAGTTCTAGAGCCCTAACCCATTGTAGCCATCCCAGCCAAAGACCTGGCTCTAGGAGGTGTGAGTCACCCAGTAGGAGGGGAAAGATTCACTCTTACACAGCTGGAGACGGGGAAGTTGAACTCTGGGGCATTACCACAAGCATGGGTGGCAAGTTTGTAGAAATTTTGGTGGTGCCCAGAACCCGCCCCCCAACTCCGCCCCCCCAAACTCCACCCCCACCTGCCTAAGGCTCTGGGAGGGGTTTGGGGGGGAACATCTGGGGTGCAGATCCTGGGCTGGGGAAAAGGGTGCAGGAGGGGTGCAGGGTGCAGGCTTTGGGATGGAGTTTGGGTGCTGGGTGCTGGCTCCAGGCTGGGGCAGGGGGTGGGGTTGTAGGAAGGGGTGAGAAGTGCAGGCTCTGGGAGGGAGTTTGGGGATAGGAGGGAGTGCAGGGCTGAGGATGAGGGATTCATGATGCAGGAGGGGGTTCAGGGCTGGGGCTGAGGATTGGGGTACAGGGGGATGAGGGCTCTTGCTGGGCCTGGGAGATTTGGGGTTCATGCTGTGGGGGGGGGGCAGGACTGGGGCAGAGGATCAGGGTGCAGAGGGATGAGGGTTGGGGCTCAGGGCAGCCTGCCTTGCCATTAGTAGTGGGTGGGCACTAGAACCCCAGGGGAAGCAGACAGCAGTTCTGCCCAGAATCGCTCTACTCTAGCAGCAGGAGCAGGCAGAGGACAGGTGCATGCTGCTTTTTGTCAGGCAGGGACGCAGCGCGGCAGGGGAAGGGGTGGCCGGCAGGGGCCATGGCCAGGGGAAGAGACCCAGCTCCAAATATTGCTGGAGCAGGGCCCTCAGCCCTGAATATCCCTGGAGCCCGAGCACCGCAAATGTATATAACCTGTCGCCTATGACCACAAGCCAACACAAGGTCCCACTGAGATTTGAACTCAAATGACAGGATTTAGAGTTCTGAGTGCTGCCCATTACACCATGGGACCAGCTAGTACTGCCATCTCTGCACATCGGTGACCCTCATGTGGCTGGCTTGTGTAAGGGGGCTCTTGGCCCTTTACTAAAACTTAGTGTGTGTGTGTGTGGGGGGGTTAGTTGGCTAGTTCCCAGCACCAGTAGAAGGGGGAAGGATCAATGGGAAATCAGGACCTTGAGACTGACAGTTCCCAGGGACAATGGGGAGAGGCCAAAGCTACAAGTTAGTTGCACTGGCAGGCCAGGCAGTGTAATGAGGGAGTCACCAGGCCAGGGGGTCCCATCCTCCCTGTGAGCTGGAACTGCCTGGGTGAGAGTGGGGCAGAGCTAAAGAGAGAGCAGGAGCCTGAGAAGAGTGGGGAGCAGAGCTGTGCAGGTGTAGTGCCAGAAACTGCTGCATGTAGGAATTTGCAATCTGTAGCAGTTACTGATACCTGAGGTTGTTCTTATTTGCTGATTTTTCCTAATTGGCTAAAACTTGACAGTGGTTTATCAGGCAAAGGCCAGTCCCTGGCCCCTTTGTCCAGACATCCTCCTTTATATCAGGCTAGGGTGACGGGATGTCAAAGATGAAATATCGGGATACGGGGGGCAGAGCACAAAAATAAGCCGGAGAGCCCCCCCACCGCCAAGCGGCAGTGGCACAGCCCCATCTCCAACCAACTCTCGGCTCCAACCCCCGCTGCACCCCCAGCTCCCCGATCCCCTCACTCCTGGGCCCAGCCTGGGTTCAGAGCTCTGCAGCCGAGCCATGATCCGGGCCTCTCCTGCAGCTCCCTGGCAAGGGATGAACCAGGCAGCTCCCGACAGGAGTGTGTCAGCCCCATGTGTGTCTCCGCCCACCTGGGCCCTGCCTGCTCCACGCTGCCCCCAGCCCCACTAGGCTGCCCCGCAGGGCTGGAGCAGCTTCCGCGCTGCGTTCCCGGCCATGGCCATGGCCCATGTGCAAACCTGGGAGGGAGGAGGAATGCCACATGCTTGGGGAAGAGGCAGTGCCAGGGCGAGGGTTTGGGGAGGAATCCAATGGGGCAGTGAGGGAGTGGGGCTGGGGGCAGGGCCAGGGCTGGGATTTGGGGAGGGATCCAATGGGGGAATGAGGGGGCGGAGTTGGGGGGGGGAAGTATCCCTCCAGACTATGCCTGTGTGCCGGAGAAGAGGACAAAGTTATTTGTTTGTCCAGGGTCCCGACCAAACATCGGTCGGGATGCTGGACAAACAAGAAAATATCAGGACAGTCCCGATAAAATCAGCACGTCTGGTCACCCTACATCAGGCTTCAAGTTGAGAATCATTTCCCATTCCCGCTCTGTGGGAGGGGAGACTTTTAAGCGCGCTCTCTGTGCGACTGCACGTGGCTAAGCAAAGAGAACAAACCCCAAATCCCCCCCGTGCTTTGGGAGCCGGGTTTCCGGTGGGAATTCTGTAGTTCAGATGACTTCACACCTGGTCATTGTGACTCTTTACCAGTTTCTCTGGCATTGAGGCAGCTTTTCACTCACAGCTGTGGTGGCTGAGTGGTTAAGATGTGGGAGTTGAAGTCTAATAGGGTTTCTCCTGTGCAGGTTTGAATCCTTCTCACAGCATGGCCTGTGTTTTAGCCAGTCTCTCACCCGGGCAACACCTCTGTATAACCCCCTGAGATGCTCTCAATTCTCTCCCCACCCCAAGAAAATCCTGTTCTGTTCCTTACATAGAGATCCCTGGGACACCACCTCACACTGTGTCCCTGAGGTGTCAGGCAAACTCTCAGCACCTGAAACCTCTGATGCTCACCTGGTGCCCCATGGATCAGCCATAGCCCTGATTCTGCTCCTCTCTCTAGAGTGTAAAGGAAGCCCAGTCAGCGACTCCATGGTAGCTACGGGGCTGCAGAACCAACAGAGAAAAAATAGGTGCTCAGCACCCACTGGCAGCCAGCTCCCTCCCCCTACTACAGGCCTTGCTGACAAGCTCCTCCTCTTCCCCTTCAGCACCTCCCACTTGCCAGTGATCAGCTGTTCAGTGGGGTGCAGGAGGCGCTGGGTGGGGAGGGGGAGGAGCAGGGATGGGAAGAGGTGGGAGAGGGATAGGAATGGTGCAAGCCGGGAAGAGATGGGACAGGATGGGGTGGGAGCTTGGGGGAAGGGGTGGGGGCTGGGGAGGAAAGGAGGGATTTGTCCCAGACCCCAGACCTCTCTAGGGCTGGCCCTGAACGGAAGCAGTGACTATCACAGCGATAATAAAACTGACCAGCATTGCGAGGGAGACTGAGGGAGATCCAGACTCATCAGGTTTCTTCTCTCCCCCACGGTGAGCCAGACACTGCTCTCTCCTGGCTCTCACTCTAGCAGCTGGATACCAAGGAGACATTTCCCCACAGGAAGTGCAGTGAGTGCCCCTGTGGTGCTGGGGGGAATGGAGCTTCTGCTGGCTCTGGGGCTGGCAGGGGGACTGATGTCTGCACAGACTCTCAGCTGCCAGCCTGGAGGGGGCACTTGGGACCTTACCAGACTGGCTCAGTGAAGATGCGGGGCTGACAGAGCAATACAGACGCTCTCCAGGCACGGAGCAGCATCCACCCATGCAGCCAGGCACTGAGCATTTCCCACAGCCTGGAGCCGAGGGGGAGGCAGCAGCTGCTGTTCCAGCTGCTCGGGGACAGGCTCTGTCAGCCAACAGATACTTCTTAGGGCTGGTCTACACTAGGGGAGGGGATCGATCTAAGATACACAACTTCAGCTACGTGAATAAAGTAGCTGAAGTCGAAG
This sequence comes from Gopherus evgoodei, assembly GCF_007399415.2. Taxonomy (NCBI): domain Eukaryota; kingdom Metazoa; phylum Chordata; order Testudines; family Testudinidae; genus Gopherus; species Gopherus evgoodei. The sequence goes on along the minus strand of NC_044324.1, from coordinate 198,511,927 downwards.
TATCTTAGATCAAGTTACCTACCATCCTCACGGCACGGGATCGACGTCCGCGGCTCCTTCTGTCGACTCCACTACCGCCGTTCACATTGGTGGAGTTCCGGAGTTGACAGGAGCGCGTTCAGGGTTTGATACATTGCGTCTAGATGAGATGCGATATATAGCTCCCCGAGAAATCGATTGCTACCTGCCGATACAGCAGGTAATGAAGACGTAGCCTTACGTACCACAGCTAAGGGCATTGGGTTCCTCCGGTGGGCGTGTGGAGCAGCCATTCATTTTCCTGTTTGCACTCCTCTGTGGTGTGAAAATTGGGGAGGGGAGGCAGAAGCTCCACTTCCCTCCCGAAATGACACCCAGTGGGGGAAGCCAGGACATCAGGGTAGGGTGGCAAGTGGTGGCCAGACTGTCACCGCCAGGGTCTAGTCTAGCTCACGGTCCAGCTCAACTTCCTCCCCGCACCACTGGCCCCCAGTCCCCTTCCACCACCAGGTCAACCCAGGAACTAAGGCAGGAACGGGGTGAGGAAGCAAGTCAAGCTGAGCAAGGCAGGCAAAAGTGAGTCTTGTCTTCATGGTCCGCTCATAATGATGTCCTTTTTGTGTGCAACGGCTGCAAAAACATCCTGGACCGAGAAGCAACAGGCCAAAATAATCCCATGCAGCTGCCAAAGTAGCTCAGTTGGGAGAGCATTAGACTGAAGATCTAAAGGTCCCTAATTCAATCCCAGGCTTTGGCAGATTCTTTCATCTTCTTTGTGCAGGGGCAGCTTGTTCTCTGGCAGCACAGTGGTGCCTACACCCAAAGTGAGCAGGGCTGACCTGTAGCAAAGCAGTTTTGGGGGCCCCCTCCATTAAAAAAGTTACAACATTGTATTCTCCTGGGACCCCTGCGGGGCCTGGGGCAAATTGCCCCACTTGCCTCCCTTCTGGGTGGCACTGAAGGTGAGTCTCTGATCTTGGGCTCTGCAGTAGGAAAACAGAGAATGGGCTTCTGCCCCTCGTTGGCCCACCTGACCTTTAATGATGAGAGCTGTCTTTCCCAACATGGCAGGAAGAGAGCAAGGCAGGGTGACCTTCAGGAATGGTGCCAGAAGGCTGCTGGGCAGTGACAGGCAGGGATTGGGGATGAAAACTCCTCTGTGCAGCTGAGCAAGGGCAGCACCAGGGAAGGGGCGTCTGTGAAAATGGCTGTGCGAAAGGGATTTGGGGGCCCAGGAGGAGGTGCTTGATATTCAGTGTCTTGGAGCAGGTGGACTTGGACATGGTGGGTGTTCAGGAAATGCACATTAACAACTCTAGAGTAGCTCAAAAGGCAGAGGGTGACTGGAGGAAGGGCTACCTGTCCAGGGAAGAATGATGGGCCTGGAGTCTTGTTTTTCACATTCGCGGTGCGAGTACAGAAGGTGGTGGAACTCCGACCGGGGAGGGCATTACTGGTAAACTTTGGACACACTTTTACAATGAGCACTACCAGGCACAGGTCTGTAGTGAGGTCAGCTTAGAGGAGCTCACTCCAGCCACAGAGGGGGTTCACCTTTCTGCGGGGACAGACCAGGACTCGCATTGACTGCATTTATGCTTAGCTTTTGTGTCTTTAGCATGTTGCTTCTCAGATTCTTTCTTGGCCTGACTTGTTACACTTTGACACTTAACAGGCCAGAGTTTGTGCACCTTCCTATTATCCTCACTAGGATTTGATTTCCAAATTTTGAGGAATGACTTTTTGCCTCTAACAGCCTCCATTCCTCGGCTGTTTAACTAGAGTGGCTTTCTGCTGGTCCTCCTATTGTTGTTTCTGATTTAGGGCATATGTTTCATCTGAGCCTCTAATTGCAGTGTTTTTAAACGGTCTGCATGCTGCTTGCAGGCACCTAACACTTGTGACAGCAGCTCCTTTTAATTCCCATCTAACCATCTGTACTTATGCCGATAGGTTGACTTTAGGTTTTTAACTTTGAGCGGTAGCTGAGAAGATGGTAAATTGGACAGAAACCCATTAGACAAACCTCTTCATTTCCTTGTTATTTCCTGACTTCTTTATTCATCGCCTTTTCCTTATTTCCTGGCTGAGGCGGCGGCCTGCCAGGGAGCTCCCCGGCACCCAGGACCGGCGCTAGTGTTTTTAGTGCCCTAGGTGGACGGCCATTTTGCAGCCCTGTGCACTGGTCCTGCAGCTCCGGTGCACCTGCCACAGTCGTGCCTGAGGAGAGGGTCAGCTAGTCCGCGGCTCCGGTGGAGCTGCCGCAGCCGGGCCTGCAGGAAGTCCACCAGAGCCATGGGAGCAGCGGACAGTCCTCAGGAATGCCTGCGGCAGCTCCACTGGAGCCGCGGGACCAGGGGACCCTCCGCAGGCACGACTGCGGCACATCCACTGGAGCTGCCTGCTGCCCCCCCGGCAAAATGCCGCCCCCCAATCATCCTGGTGTTAGGTTGGTCTGCCAAATTTAAAGAAAATCCCAATGCCCTTAGCATGAGGCAGACACTGGCGGTTTCTGATCTTTTACTGAGAATTCATTGAGAAATATTTTCCTTAATTAAATTATGGAATATTGGGTGGGCTAGGAAGGCACTATTCTTCCTGCTTTCAGCCTTCCAGATCTCATGGCTACATGGCCTGGGGCCAGTGCACCCCTCCCAGTCAGCTGCTAGAGCAGACAACAGCAACACAGACAGGGATGGCAGCAGGGCAGACTGGAGCTCCAGGAAGATGTGGGACCAGATCTCATCAGCGGGGAGGTGGCCACCCCAGCATGCACAAGGCTGAGCCAGCAAGTATGGTGTGTGCTGCAGCCTGCCAGTACTCACTTTTGCAACTGTGTTGCCCTGAGTACATTCATATGTCTGGGTGGTATCAGCTCCCTGGATGGGCTCACAGAGCAGCTGAGCCTCGCTTGGCAGAGCCTGGCCAGACCCCCAGAAAGGGGAGGGCATGCACTCAGGCCCTATAATGGGTGATGTCAGGGTGGTGCCAGGGTGACACCTCCTGCTGTTTGTCTCAGGGATTAGCTCGCTCAGCTAGTGTTCCTTCCCCTGGTGGTGCCTTGTCCATCACTGTCACTAATTGCAGACTGCCTCAGTCCAAGTACTGCAGCATCCTCTTTATGACTCAGCCATCCGGCCGTGCCATGATCTGTGCTCCTCCCTTCCAGAGTGACTTAGGCGGGTATGCGGTGAAGTGTCTCCCAATCCAGCCATTTCCCCAGTGGTGAGTGTCTGGGATCCAGGCCCACACTACTCTGGGTCCCAGCCCAGGGATCCTGTAGATAACAGCTTCTGCTTCCTCTCCTTAACTTCATCCCCCAGTGCTGCTTCAATTCCTGGGGCTGCTTTCCTGCAGCCCCAGCATGTTCTTCACCCTCTTCTCAGGGTCTCAAGCCTGCAAGTCCCAGCAACCAGCCAGGAGCTCTCTCTAGGTTCCTCTGGTCCCTGCCAGTCGCTGCCTTGCCAGAGGAGCTGTGACCCTACACCCCATATTCTTCATAGATATATTGTTATGATATGCATATGGCACAGCTAAGATGTGTTTTATGCAAGATGGGCCATGTGAGATATCACTGGAAAGGTTGGATTGTCCTTGAACTCAAGATTTAGGTGCACTAAGTCCAGAGTCAATATGGCCACCCTTTGGTTCAGGTCTGCAAGGCCTAATGGTCAGATCAGGGGGCCGCTTCAAAACGGGGATAGTGGCTGGATTAAGGGGAACTGGGCCCATCTGACTCCACCGGGTCCCAACCCAAGGCCCTCTCGAGTGCGTTCGTTACGCAGCCAGCCAAGATCCTACCGCAACATGCTGACCTTACACGGGTACGAGATACCACTCACTCTGCCTCCCTGGGCCACCTCCTACCTTGTTTTCTGAAGCTGTCATCCATCTATCATCAAGGTCTCTGGGTTCCCTAGCACTGACAGCTCCATAGAACTTTGACTCCCACCAATTGACTGTAGGTAGCAAGTCTCCGATCTGGTACCTGGGATCTCTGGTCCCGCAGTCAGGAGCTGTAGCGGCTCCTGGCCTGGAGCCTCCACCAAGCGTGTGTCTTCCTCAGTGGCCAGCCCAGACTGAGCTGAGCTGTTCTCCTTTATACTGACACAGCAACTGGAGCATGTCCAGCAGGGTCTGAGGGGCAGGACTTCCTCCAGCCATAGTGTGGAATTAACCCTTTCTTGCCTAGTGTGGGGTGTGCACACTCCATCATGGACTGTAATATTTTATCTGATTATTTGACCCCTCCCATGCATTGCTGAAGTGCAGGAGGTACAGAGGCTTCTTCTGGGTCTCCTTTCTCCTGGCACTGAAATGGAAATGGTTCTTTCACGTGCATGGTGGGCAAGAAGTAGGACTTTCTGCAAGGGTCATTAACAGCCAGTCAGGCTGAATTGTTTTTTTTTAATTTCAGCAAAAAGTTTCAGCCTTTTCCAGAAAGGGCCTTACGCTTGTTTTCCCAGGGCGCCATTTTTTTCACTACCATTAAAGCTACAGCGTCTCCATGCTTTGGAGCAGAGAGAGGCCATTTTGCAGGCATTGTCAGAGACTGGTCTTTTGCTCCATCCCCACAGAACTCACTGAGCATTTTCCAGCCTGGGATTGAGAAGGACGTTCTCTGCAATTGCTCCTCTGAGCTGCCAGAAGATGCTCTGTGGCTGACACTCCACAGTGCTACATTCACTCCGAGGACAAGTCAAATGCTGCGCCAAGGGTGGTGAGTTCCCCGTAAATTCCTGTGTGAGCACACACTGCCCCTGTCCTCCACACACACACTCACACACAGTGCCACTGTCCACCACACACACTGCACATACACACTCACACACACAGAGTGCCACTGCCCACCACACATACTGCACACACACACACACACAATGCCACTGTCCAACAAAACATGCTTTCTGAGAGTCTCATGTAATCACATGAGGCTTCAACCCCCCCCCCAAATATTGCAAAATTCATGAGAAGATTGAAAGATTTGGCAATACTGGGTAGGAGGGAGAGCTGAGTAGAGAACGATAATACCATTCCATGTAGGATTTTAAGTTTTTAAAGTCTGGCTTTATTCCAATTCAAAAAGAAAACCACAAATTTCTAAATTCTCTGTGAAACTGAATCACCATTCTCGTCCCCAGCTCTACTGGGAGTCCCAGGTTCAGGGTAGTCTCCATGATGAACTTCCTCAGAGCCAGAGACCCTGGGCTCCCAGGCTCCCGGCTCCCAGCTCCCAATCCACCCACCAGGTGGGTGAGCTGGCAGGAAACCAGGCAGGTTTCCATCAAAAACCTGCCTGCCTGACAGGGTTCCATCAAAAACCTGTCTGTTTCTGGTGGAATTTTTCTGAAATTGACATGGTTCCATGAGACATTTTGCTTTTGATAAACCAGCAAATTCCAACAAAAGCGTTTTGTTGAAATTCTTCCAGTCAGGCCTAGTCATAGGTATTTTCTCATTCATTAGTACTGTAGTAGCTGCCTTAATGGAAGAATACAACTAGTGCATTATTTTTGGAACTCCAGCCCTGTCACATCTGAGCTCTCTGGATAGCTGAAAATCAAATTTCCACCTCTGGCCAACTCCAATTAATTTGGCAACCAAGTATCTCATTTTATTTTCCACTAGGATAATGTCTGTAGTGTGGTGTACAGGCAGAAAATAAGACACACACAAATATAGGGAGCTCTATAGTAGGTGTAAACACCTTTAATTAAACTAACACACAAGCATCCCACACAACATATCTTAGTCACCTTTAGGAACTGAAGGACCAAGAGCTCTCTGGCTACAACTTAAATCCACAATGTGTGAAGAAGATATTGCCATTCATAAGTAGTGTGGTCCTAGCCAAATCATGCTGATAAAAGGTCCATCACCCCATCTTCGGCTCTTGCCAACAGCACAAATGAGTGATGAAATATTTCAGTTCTGGGTATGGTCAATACAGCTTGCAGTAGCCTCATCTTAAACAAGAAGGAAGCAGCTGTTCTTCTTTCAGTACACAATCAATCACGTTAATGTCAATTACTTTAGTGATGAACGTGTACAGTGTCTTTATATGATTTCGTACATTCTGTTGGATGCAAAATCCTTTAAAATTTCTGTGCTACTTACATTTTTAATGTTTTCACTTTTTACCTGCTATGGAAAATGTCTCTATGACCATTACAAAATGTTAAATAACTTAATGCACATTTATAAATCCTGAATATTTGCCTGGTTGCTCAGAAGCATCAATCTTTTAATTCGAGAATGGACCTTATGTTCTTTGCCAATCTGCAAATGCTGCTGGTGGACATTAATCATCTGTAAAAGAAACAAAGAGTCCTGTGGTACCTTGTAGACTAACAGATGTGCAGCAGGACCCTTTGTTGCTTTACAGATCCAGACTAACACGGCTCCCCCTTTGATACTATTAAACATCTGAGCAGTGTTGTTATTTTCAAAAAGGGACTACAGGTCTGTCACATCTTATGCACATTGAATATCCGCAATTTCAGCTTTCCATGGTCGGCAAAAACAAAAAAGAGGAAAAATAATCATTTTAATACACTACCTGTAGTGCGGGTGATTCTGCCCACCATTCAACTCAATGTAATTTTGACTGTACACGGTTTTCACTTTCCGCACTAACCTCAGAATGGAACCCCTGTGTAAGATGAGACTCGCCTGTATTCACATAAGCCAGGAACACTCTGAGCTTAAGAAGTGGTAGATCAAGTTCATTGCATTCTATGGATTCTTTTCTATTAAGTAACAGTGATTCACTTTTAATATATAGTTTTAAAAAATGTGCAGACATCATGTCTTCTTTTTGATGTTTTAAGAAATTGTAGCTATGGGAAGCTGGAATGTACTTTGTCCTTGCATAGGTAAGCAACGGCCTTCTCTATAATCTCCCTGCAGAAGGGCCAGGAACATTTGCACTCCTGGTACTTCAGCGGGGTGCACACAGGACAGAGAAGATGGGACAATGCAGTAGCCTCAAATCTGATCATAAGAAGCTTGAAGAGGCACTACGCCAATCTAAAGGGTGGTTCAGTGAGGTGGGTGTACTTCCCTCCATGGGAGTATAGAAGATTAGGGTTGGAAGAGACCTCAGGAGGTCATCTAGTCCAATCCCCTGCTCAAAGCAGAATCAACCTCAACTAAATCATCCCAGCGAGGACTTTGTTAAGCCCGGCCTTAAAAACCTCTAATAATGGAGATTCCATCACCTCCCTAGGTAACCCATTCCAGTGCTTCAGCACCGTCCTAGTGAAATATTTTCTCTTAATATCCAACTTAGACCTCCCCCACTGCAACTTGAGACCATTGCTCCTTGTTCTGTCATCTGCCAGCACTGAGAACAGCCGAGCTCCATACTCTTTGGAATCCTCCCTTCAGGTAACTGAAGGATTTGATAGCAGCCTCCCTCACTCCTCTCTTTTGCTTACTAAATAAACCCTGTTCCCTCAGCCTCTCCTCATAAATCATGTGCTCCAGCCCCCTAATAATTTTATTTGCCCTCCACTGGACCCTCTCCAGTTTGTCCACATCCTTTCTGTAGTGGGAAGCCCAAATCTGGATGCAGTACTCCATATGTGCCTCACCAGTGCCAAATAGAGGGAAACAATCACTTCCCTCGATCTGCTGGCAATGATCCTATTAATGCAGCCCATTATGCTGTTAGCCTTCTTGGCAACAAGGGCCCACTGCCGACTTGTACCCAGCTTCTCATCCACTGTAATCCCCAGGTCCTTTTCTGCAGAACTGCTGCTCTCACTCCCCAGCTTGTAGCAGTGCATGGGATGATTCTGTGCTAAGTGCAGGACGTTGCACTTGTCCTTGTTGAACCTCCTCAGATTTCTTTTAGCCCAATCCTTTAATTTGTCTAAGTCACTCAGGACTCTATCCCTGCTCTCCAGCATATCTACCTTCTCCCTCCATCTGAGTGTTACCTGTGAATTTGCAGAGGGTGCAATCCATCCCAAAATCCAGATCATTAATAAAGATGTTGAACAAAACCGGCCTCAGGACTAACCCCCAGGGCACTCCGCTTGCTGCCAGCTGCCAGCTAGACATGGAGCCACTGATCACTACCGATTGAGCCCAATCTAGCCAGCTTTCTATCCACCTTATAGTCCATTCATCCAATACATACTTCTTTAACTTGCTGGCAAGAATACTGTGGCATGTCCAGTTTTTCTAAATACTCCTTAACCTGTTCTTTCACCACTGAGGGCTGCTCAGCTCCTCCGCATACTGTGCTGCCCAATGCAGCAGTCTGTGAGCTGACCGTGTCTGTGAAGACAGAGGCAAAAAAAGCATTGAGTACTTCAGCTTTTTCTACATCATCGGTCACTAGGTTGCCTCCCCCATTCAGTAAGGGGCCCGCACTTTCCCCGACCTTATTGTTGCTAACATACCTGTAGAAACCCTTCTTGTTACCCTTCACATCCCTTGCTAGCTGCAACTCCAATTGGGCTTTGCCCTTTCTGATTACACCCCTGCATGCTCGAGCAATATTTTTCTACTGCTCTCTAGTCATCTGTCCAGGTTTCCATTTCATGTAAGCTTCCGTTTTGTGTTAAAGCTAACTGAAGATTTCTCTGTTAAGCCAAGCTGGTCGCTTGCCATATTTGCTATTCTTTCTGCACATCAGGATGGTTTGTTCCTGCAACCTCAATAAGGCTTCTTTAAAATACAGCCAGCTCTCCTGGACTCCTTTGCCCCTCATATTAGCCTTCCATATGATCCTGCTCATCTGTTCCCTGAGGGAGTCAAAATCTGCTTTTCTGAAGTCCAGGGTCCGTATTCTGCTGCTCTCCTTCCTTCCTTTTCCTCGGGATTCTGAACTCAACCATCTTATGGTCACTGCTGCCTAAGTTGCCACCCACTTCTACTTCCCCTACGTGAATGCCATTTCTCCATTTAACCCCAGCCGCAGTGATGCCACCTAAATAGTATCCACTTGCCTATGTGATGCAGTAACTATTTAACTGTTATAATGCTGGAAGATCTTAAGTTCGGGATTTGGGTTTCTTCCAGTTATTTCCTTCCCTTAAACTGATGCAGTCCCTGTTTGTCACAGTTCTGTTGAGCAATGTGCAGAGTACTTAAATCTTACTCCAAAACTTTACTCAAGTTGCAGTTGAGCCTTGTTTGACTGGCAGCTGCTGGGGTTACCCATTAAACTTCCCTGAGCTGACATCTGGCCCTGCTTTTTAAATGGAAGGATAGCATTTTACTACCCAGGTATTTCTCAGACATGTTTGATAAAATCTTTTGTACTTCTTCCTCCTTCCTACAGGACACTTCTGCCATATAGTTTCTTACTCCATCACCCAAACTGTAAATTAAAAGTAAGCAAAGATGATTCTCCCGTCTTCCTAGACTGCTCATTACAGGAGTTTCCTCTCTTCAGTTTTCTGTCACAGTTCAGCGTGACTGCACCTGCATCTCAGCAAGGATGCCTGCCTTCAGGCTTCCAGTTGCCCAGCTGTTCCTCTCTCAGGTGGAGATGCGTGTGTCTCACCCTTCTGACCGGGGTATTTCCAGGTTGTACAGTTTCCTGCCTTCATTGTGTATTCCCTAGCCAAGACAGTCTGCTTAAACAGACCTACTTGCTTTCTCTTGAGAGGCTGATACCAGAATAGTTGCCACACATATGTGACTACACGGGTCTTTAGAAGCAAGCCTACGTTATTCTTCAGATACAACACATTAGAGAGAAATCCTATTTAAAAACAATCAAAGAGCCTACAGCATCTGCTAATCGGGGTTCTGGTAAGCTTAAGGTCATGCCTGCATCACAAATGTATGTTGACTCAAGTCCTATTGGCACTCAGTTGCTGCAATTACTACATGCTTGTGTGCATGCAAACTTGGCTCCTTGTGTCGGTGGTGTGCATAAGCACTCCTGGTAAGTGTACTGATGCAGAGTGCAGTACTCGATGGGTGAGTATCCTGTTGTACAACTTGCCACCGTCCAGCGCACTCTCTTTTGGGAATATGCATGATGGGTCTGAAATAAAGCTTCCATTGCCCACACCCTCACCATCAGATACTTTTCCTATGGGAATCTCTGTAGAGCAGGAAAGAAATCTGTTCTTCCCTTCAAACTAGTCTGCTCAATAAATCCACCCACCCTGACCACCTCTTGGCTGATTTGTTTACCCGAGAATAGTGGTATCTTTGGAAAAACTTTATAGTGTGGGGGAGTAAGGTGGAGCAGGAGCTCCAGCAGATTCCCATGAAGAACACTACTCTGGCTTTCTGTGGTCAGGCTCAGACTCACCATCCATTAGGAGGTGAAGACCAGATGTGAGTTTCTGGATTGACCTTGATGTGCCATGTCCTTGTGTGCATGAAGGACCTACATCTCAGGGATGGCCAGCAGCAGATGTAAGACGTGTCCAGGAATAGACTGAACAACCTTCACTGATAGGTAAGTAAAGTCATGGCTGCATGTAGACCCCACAGGAATTGGGCGGGATTGAACCAGGGTCCTTCAGCACAAGCTTCGCTCCCTCAGTGTCAGTCAGTCCAGCTCCACCCACTAGAGCGTGCCCCCTTCCAGTGTCACAGAACCCAGGAGCGCTGATTCTCAGACCTTGGCTGCACATCCCAAGTTAATTGGATCCTTCCCCTGTTTGTGCCACTTGCCTCTCACCCCCGATACAAATTCTCTCTAGTTCTGCCCCTTTTCTTTCTAAGTGTCTGACACGAGCTATAAAATCTGGGGAGATTTCCCCCCTTTCCCCTCCAATGATCAGCTCTCTTGTCTCCCCGGATTTCCCCCTGGTCTCTCCATGATGCTGATTTTTCACCTTCAGTTGAATAGTTCGTGACAAGTTTTTTATGCAAATCTAAAAAGGTTGATATAAAGTACCCAAAACTATTGCTGCACTTCTCTCTAGTTGTCTATTTCTAATTGACTATGCCCTGAGATTTTCCCATTTCTCTAATTATAAAATACCAAGACAATCTCAGATTTGCCCCTTTTCTCAGGTTTTTGAACATGAAAATAAAATGTTTGCAAATGGTGCCCATTTCCTCTCTATTCATTTAACAAATATTGATGTGAAACACTGAGATTTTTACCTCATCTCTGATATAAACTGGTATAAAATCCCTTTGATTTTCCGTTTTCCTCTCTATTATTTGCAAAAACAGAGCCAAAATCTCTCTGATTTCCAGCCTTTCTCTTTCATTTCTACCTTATTTTCAAATATCAATTAAAAATTCTTTCCTGTTTGGGGCTGTTCCCCATGTTCTGCAATCCCAGCAACTTCTCCTTTCTTGGAGGAAGCCTGTTGCCCTGAATCATTCTCCATCCTGGAGGCTGCAGGGGGTTAAATTTCCTGGTGTTGATCTTTCCCCTCTCCTTTGAGAACCATTCCTTCTCCCTTTATCTGTGTTACAATGTTTGCTGATGAAAGAGACCAGCCAGATATTTAATACACATCAAAGCCAGAGGCCTCCCCCTGTCTGGGGGATCAGTGGTTCCCAGCTGGTAACGGGAGAGTTGGCTGGACCCTTTCCTTTTCTCCAGCTGGCACGAGATGAGGAGGTCACTCTGAGTGCAGTGTGAGTTGAGAAGTATCCCGAACCCCATGACAAAGGGTCTCTGTGAGGGGTTGATTCCCGCAGTGCTAAGACGCAGCCACCTCTGGGGTGGATCCATTGTGAACATTATTTGCTAGTGACAGGCCATGGACCTTTCTTGCCCTCCAGGCCTTCCATTCTCCTGTTAAAGAGGCATCTCCCAGGGGTCCCTCTGCCTGTGTGACTGGCCAGCAGGGGGCGGTGATAACTTTCTCTCCACTTATCACAGACTGATGTAACACGGTTGCTCTGGGGGCAAAGGATGTCTGTGTGGGGAGATTTCAGCTACAGTTGAAGGGGTGGTGTCGTAGTGGGAGTTGTTTGGGTGACTGGGCAGGTGGGACCCTAATGAAATTGGTGGTTTCTGGAGGTTGTGGGGGGTTGTGATGTGCCCAGCCCTGAGGCTTTGGGTCCTGGAGGTGGGTATTGCTGTTGGCTGCAGAACAGTGGGTTTGGGCATCTCTTGAGAGTGGGGCAGAGGGTTAGAGGGAGGCTGGTGCTGTGCCACGGGCTCTGTCTGGGCTTTCTCTGCTGGCTCCTGGGATCATTGCCATGCCCAGTGCACAGAGCTGGGGGGGATGTGGGGGAGGGAGTGGAGCTCCGGCACTAGGTCAGGGGATGCCAGGCAAGCAAAGTGAGGGATCCCACTGAAAAGCATCAGGGCAGAGGAGGAGGTCCCAGACAAACAACATGGCAGATCCTGCTGGAGGGCAGGAGTGTGTCCTAGGCAGGCAGTGAGGGACTGAGTTCCTGGTGGAGGGGGGGGGTCCCTGGCTGCTGGGGGCTCTTGGTGGGGGGAACCCTTTGGGATTTCCAACCTGGCAATCATGGTTTGGTGGCGGTTCTCTGGCCATGGGGCTTTGACGGGTATCTGGGGTCCCTGGTCAGGGACTCTGGGGGCTGTGTCCCAGGGAATATCTGTTGGGACCCTGGCTGGGGGGTTTCTGGGGACCCTGGTGGGGGGTCTGGGTACTGGGGGGTATCTGGGGCCTGCTACTAATCATGATCCTTTTCTCTGGTCAACTTGTGCCAGAGTCCTGGCTCCAAGCACTGCCTGGCATTCCCCAGTAACGTACCCTGTCACTGTGATAACTTTTTGTCCACTTATCAGACATTGTGAGTGTGAAATCACAGATTTTGCTTTTCTCCTCTTTTGACAACTGCAGGAACTTTTGGATCCATCTGGAAAATGTGTGCCCCCAGTCCTTGTTCTCTATCTGGGGGGTGAGGGAGGTGGGAAGGGGGTCAGCACTGTCACATGATAGTCTCTTCCACAGCGTTCTGGACTCATTCTTTCTGAAATCTGGTGTCATTGAGACCATTGTTAATCCAGAGTCACTGTATTGAAAGACAAGGTGTATGGCTACATTCAGAACTTCAAAGCGCTGCCGCGGCAGCGCTTTGAAGTGTGAGTGTGGTTGCAGTGCTGTGCAGTGCGGAGAGCTCTCCCAGCGCTGCACGTACTCCAGCTTCTCATGGGGATTCGCTTGCAGCGCTGGAAGCCACGCTCCCAGTGCTGCGGCACTGTTGACACTGGTTGACTCTACAACGCTGTATCTTGCAGCGCTCAGGGGTGCGTTTTTTGGACACCCCTGAGCGCGAAAGTTCTAGCGCTGTAAAGCGCCAGGTAGCCAAGCCCAAGGAATGACTCCAGATGGACATTGGGGAAATGAGATCAGCAGTTCTCCCTGTGAGGAGGGGCTCTCATTAGCTGCTCTCCCCAGCTAAAGGAGGGAAGCTGCTCAAACACTCTGTCCCTCTCTGCTCAGAATATTGGGGTTCAGCTTCCTGGGTCAGATGCTGCAGCCTCCATTGTGATCTGGGATACCAGGCTTAGCAGCTGCTGCTCCCCCAGCCGGGTTCTGTGCTGGGAAGTGAACTTAATTAAAGCTTCTTCTCTGCCCGGCCCAGGGGATGACTTTCTCCAGCTGCTCCTAGCCCCCTAGGGCAGCCCTGGGCCCTGTTAATACTAAATTCTGGGCCAGAGACTCCAAATAACTGAAAGGAATGAAGGGAAAATGCTGGGGTATGGCCTTAAAATGACTCCACACAAACAGACGCCTCCTCATTTCTCATCCCATTAGCAATTGCAGGAGCAAATCCAGCCATGGGGAAGCAAAATACCCAGGAGTGGGACTTTCCTACCAGATAGGCAGGGAGAGGGGATAGGAAAAGGAGAAAGAGAGATTGAAAGGGGCAATGAGAGAGAAGAGTTTTGAGGTGGGAGGGGAGAGGAGGGGAGAAGCTAGAGCTGCAGGCGGGGGAAGGGCAGGGGGACAGGCAGATGGGTGGACGGTCTCTGTGGAGCCAGGATAGTTCAGGGGGAGAGTGTGTGTGTGAGTGTCCTGGGCATAGGCGTGCGCATGGGGTGAGCCCCGGCACCCCAGTGCCCTGAGCTCCGGCTGGGAAGGCTGCTCCTCGCCCTCCTGTGGAGGCTCAAGGGGAAGGGGAGGAGGCAGCGGTGACTGGAGGCAGGTGCTCAGCCCCCTCCCCCCCGGGAATGACCCACTGTCGGCAGCTTGTGGTGCCTCCTCCGCTGAGCTTTTCCCTGGGGGCAGCCTGCACAGCTGTGATCAGCTGTTTTCTGGGCAGGCGCCGCTCAACTGCTCCCCCCTCCCTGCTCCTGCAGAGGCTGAGTGAGTCCCCCCACTAAACAGCCTCAGGGCTCAAGGTGGGCGGGGGTACAGGGCCAGCAGCAGCACAGCCCACCCCGCTCCCTGGGGCTGCCCCGCACCTCTCGGGCTGATGGCTCTGCCATGGCCTCCACGTGAATCGCTGCTCCCTGCCCACCCGGCTCGGCTCCTGCCACAGCAGCATTGGTTGCCCCAGCGAGCCCGGCTAGGCTGTGGCTGAGAGCAGTGGGAGGTTAGGGGAGGAGAAGCTCCAGACACTGGCATGTGTGGGGGAGCCGAGCCGAGCTGGAGTAGGGGAGGAGAAGCCCCGGACTGGGCTGGAGCCAAGCTGGGACAGGGGAGGAGAAAGAGAAGCCCCTGGGCTGCAATAAGAGGGAGGGGGAGAAGCGCCAAGCTGGGTTGGGAGGCGGGGGGGACAGAAGCCCAGACCCCAGCAGGAGCTGCACTGAAGGGGGTGTGGAGGGGGAGAGGAGCCACCCTGGGGCAGGGAGGAGAAGTCCTGTACCCTGGCAGAAGATGTGGGGCTGAAGTCCGTGGCTCGGGAGCCCCAGCCACCTTAGTGGCAAAAGTTGCAGGGCTGAAGCCCTGACCCCACTCTGTGTGGAGCTGCCCTGAGCCCCTCTCGCTCCCATACCCCCTGTGGAGCTGGCTCTCATTCTCCGGCTGTGGAGAAATTCAGCCCAACAGTCCCCATGTTGGGATCTCCATTTCCCCCACAATCACCCAGCCATGAATGGATTTAGCCAAGGAGGCAGGGTATTGGCCCCATTTGGCATGTGGGCTCTAGGGCACAAAGAGGTGCAGTGACTTTCCCAAGGCTAAGCAGGGAGTCTGTGGTAGAGCAGAGACTCAAACCCAGAACACCTGAGCGTGAATCCTGTGCCTTAACCACTAGGCAACCTTTCCACCGAAGGAGAGGGAACCTCCTCTGCCACTTTGTGTGTGTGGGTGAGAACAGCCACTAGCCAGAGCTGCCAGGAGGTGAGGAGGAGGGGTGGATAGTTGAGGTGGTGATTAGGAGGTGGTGGGGTCTCTGGAGGGGGTGGTCATGGGACAAGGAGCAGGGGGGTTGAACGGGTTGAGGGTCTGGGGGGGGTGCCTGTTGGGGGGGTGGGGGGTGGATTGTCGTAGGGCAGGCAGGAAGCAGAGGGAGTTGGATAGGTTGGGAGTTCTGGGGGTCCTATCAGGGGGCGAGCAGCAGTTGGATAAGAGTGGGAGTCCTGGGGGACTGTCTGGGGATGGGGGTGTGGATAAGGGTCAGGGGGATGGGTAGGGTCGTAGGGAGGCAAATACAGTGGGGGAGTCTCAGGAGGGGATAGTTAGGGGACAAGGAGCCGGGAGGCCTAGCTAGGGGGTTGGGTCTTGGAGGGCAGTTAGGGACAGGGTCCCAGGAGGGGGCAGTCAGGGGACAAGGAGCAGGGGGGGTTGGGGATTCTGAGGAGGGCAGCCAGAGGGCAGGAAGTGGGAGGCAGTGGATGGGGTGGGGTTAGGGCAGGGCTCCCTGGTTGCACATGCTAATAAAATGTTCTGTGCCTGCTTATGGTCACGGGGGTGAGCTACTTGCATCCTCTTCCTGTTTGTGCCATTTCTTTCCGTCTCAAAACCAGAGAATAATTCTCTCTAGTTCTTCCCCTTCTCTCTCCCCTCCCCACATGTGGCTAGAAAATCCAAGGAGATTCCCTCCTTTTTCCTAAAATTATTGACTTTCTAGTCTCTTATTTTCCCTATTTTCTCCATAATTCTTAAATTCTTCTCAGATTTGGGATGTTAACCCAACCCATTTTATCTGAAGCAATTTGTCCTTAGTTGGGGCAATAACACGGGACAGCAAATTCCACCTAACGTGGGTGGTAGTTAGTGGGTGCTGGTTGGGGGAGCCGACGGACATGGCTGCCTCTGCGGGGGAGATGGGGTGGCTGTTCTCTGCCAGAAACAGGACATGGCCGAACAGGAGGGAAAGGGAGGAGCCAGTGTCCCTATGGAGCCTGCCCAGTTCCTTTGGTTCTGCTCCTTTCTAGCATTTTGTTCCGAGACTTTATTACTGGGGAGGCTGAAAAATCTCCCTGTGGGTTTAGCCTGGCAGGAAGGGCAGGTCTCCCTTGTAATAAAGAGATGGAGCATGTTCCCAGCATGGCAGAATCTAGGCTGTGTCTGTGCAGGGAAAGATCCTGGGGGAATCGTGATGTGACATGAAGTAAAGCCTGTTCTGAAACCTCCATATTTGCTCTTCTCACCCTCCCAGGCTGCAGGATGTCATCCATGTTTCGCTCCAGCTCATCGAATCCTCCCATGGGACAGGAAACAGAAACAGCTGCAGAGGAGCCAGTTCAGGTAGGGATTATCTGTGTAGGGGGCTGGTGGGTTCCTGCTGGAGGGGAGGGACAGCAAATACACAGGAGGTGGGAGGTTTGGGCAGTCTGGTTTGGAGGCTGGAGTTTGCCAAAAAATTCCCAGGGTGGAGAATGGGAGGAGGCTAGGGTGGAGCAAACCTGTTGGGACTTAAGTATCAGAGGGTAGCCGTGTTAGTCTGGATCTGTAAAAGCAGCAAAGAATCCTGTGGCACCTTATAGACTAACAGACGTTTTGGAGCATGAGCTTTCGTGGGTGAATACCCACTTCCTCAGATGCATGTCTGTTAGTCTGTAAGGTGCCACAGGATTCTTTGTTGCTGTTGGGACTTGTTTAATATGCGGCTTCCATTCTAGGAACAGACCCATGAGGTTGGAAGGTTGAAATGCTCTAATTTGTGGGACTGAAAGCAACCCAGCTAGGTGGGGCTAGGAAAATGGATCAGACTCCCAGGGCTGGAGCCCAACCTGATTAACCAGCGGCTGCTGTGAGATGTGAGGGGGCACCCACGAGTGAGGTTTGGGGGAGGGGGGTTCTTAACCTTTCTCTTTCTAAGGCCATGGAGCCTGGACTTCAGAAAAGCAGATTTTGACTCCCTCAGGGAAGAGATGGGCAGGATCACCTGGAAGGCTAATATGAGGGGCAAAGGAGTCCAACCCTAATCTTCTACACTCCCATGGAGGGAAGTACACTCACCTAACTGAACCACATTTCAGATTGGCGTGGTGCCTCTTCAAGCTTCTTATGATCAGATTTGAGGCTACTGTATTGTCCCATCTTCTCTGTCCTGTGTGCACCCTGCTGGAGTACCAGGAGTGCAAATGTTCCTGGCCATTCTGCAGGGAGATTCAAGAGAAGGCCGTTGCTTACATATGCAAGGACAAGGTACTTTCCAGCTTCCCATAGCTTCAATTTTTTAAAATGCCAAAAAGAAGACATGATGTCTGCACATTTTTTAAAACTATATATTAAAAGCGAACCACTGTTACTTAATAGAAAAAATCCATAGAATGCAATGAACTTGATCTACCACTTCTTGAGCTCAGAGTGTTCCTGGCTTATGTGAATACAGGCGAGTCTCATCTTACACAGGGGTTCCATTCCGCGGTTAGTGCGGAAAGTGAAAACCGTGTACAGTCAAAATTACATTGAGTTGAATGGTGGGCAGAATCACCCGCACTACAGGTACAGTATTAAAATGGTTATTTTTCCTCTTTTTTGTTTTTGCCGACCGTGGAAAGCTAAAATTGTGCATGTTCAATGTGCATAAGATGCGACAGACCTGTAGTCCCTTTCTGAAAGTAACAAAACTGCTCAGATGATTAATAGTATCAGAGGGGTGAGCCATGTTAGTCTGGATCTGTAAAAGCATCAAGGGGTCCTGATGCACATCTGTTAGTCTACAAGGTACCACAGGACTCTTTGTTGCTTTTACAGATGATTAATGTCCACCAGCAGCATTTGCAGATTGGCAAAGAACATAAAGTCCATTCTCAAATTAAAAGATTGATGCTTCTGAGCAACCAGGCAAAATATTCAGGATTAATAAATGTGCATTACGTTATTTAACATTTTGTAATGGTCACAGACACATTTTCCGTAGCAGGTAAAAATGAAAACATGACAAAAAAAGTAAGTAGCACAGACATTTTAAAGGATTTTGAATCCAACAGAATGTACGAAATCATATAAAGACACTGTCTGTACACGTTCATCGCTAAAGTAATTGATATTAACGTGATTGATTGTGTACTGAAAGGTAACAGCTGCTTCCTTCTTGTGTAAGATGAGGCTACTGCAACCTGTATTGACCATACCCAGAACTGAACTATTTTATCACTCATTTGTGCTGCTATTGAGAGCCCATGATGGTGTGATGGACCTTTTTTCAAAGTTGTAGCCAGAGACCTCTTGGTCCCTCAGTTCCTAAAGAGGGCTAAGATATGTTGTGTGGGACGCTTGTGTGTTAGTTTAATTAAAGATGTTTACACGTACTATAGAGCTCCCTATTTTTGTGTGTGTCTTATTTTCTGCCTCTAGCACCACATTACAGACATTATCCTAGTGGAAAATAAATGAGATACTTGGTTGCCAAATTAATTGAAGTTGGCCAGATGTGGAAATTTAATTTTCAACTATCCAGAGAGCTCAGATGTGACAGGGCTGGAGTTCCAAAAATAATGCACTAGTTGTATTCTTCCACTAAGGCAGCTACTACAGTACTAATGAATGAGAAAATACCTATGACTAGACCTGACTCGAAGAATTTCAACAAAACGCTTATGTTGGAATTTGCTGGTTTATCAAAAGCAAAATGTTTCACGGGACCATGTCAATTTCAGCAAAATTCCAACAGAAACCAGACAGGTTTTTGATGGAACCCTGGCAGGCAGGCAAGTTTTTGATGGAAACCTACATGGTTTCCTGCCAGGTCACCCACCTGGTGGGTGGATTGGGAGCTGGGAGCCTGGGAGCCCTAGGGTCTCTGGCTTTGAGGAAGTTCATCATGGAGACTGCCCTGAACGGAGGACTACCAGTAGAGCGGGAGGCGAGAATGGTGATTCAGTTTCACAGAGAATTTAGAAATTTGTGGTTTTCTTTTTGAATTGGAATAAAGCCAGACTTTAAAATCTTAAAATCCTACATGAAATGGTATTATTGTTCTCCACCCAGCTCTCCCTGCTACTCAGTATTGCCAAATCTTGCAATTTTCTCATGAATCTTGCAATATTTGGAGGGGGGGGGGTTCGAAGGCTCATGTGATTACATGAGACTCTCAGAAAGCAAGTTTCTCACCTTCCTGATTGCAGTGAAAAAAACCTGAAAATGTGATGTAACAGCACAGACACCAATGAATAAAAGCAGCCTAAAATATATGGGATTTTAAAAAAATCTCATGATTTTAGGCCAAAATCATGATTTGTTTGGGTGGGGGGGTCTGATTTTTTGACAGCTTGGGTTTGCCAGTACCGCATACAAACATAATTCAGCTCAAGTGACTGATAAGTCTCCAATTTAGCATTGGATAAAGAAAACAACAGCATGAAGTTAGGAATTGTTTTCTGTTCTATTCTGTGCAGTAAAACCTGTCACTGACTTACGCAAAACATAGGCCTTTAAAACTGGTTATACGAGTCAGGATTCACACAGCTTACCTACATATAAAACAGGTTTTGACCCTAGGGTTGAGGGGAAATTCTCTCTTTAGAGAAGAGAGAAAAAGTGAAGTCTTAACTCCTTAGCCAGCCTACTTGCCTCAGCCACAGAACGCAGGAAGAGCTAGGCAGGAGCCTTCTATAGCCCTTACCCATGAAACGTTGACTGGTTCTGCACATTTCTTTCATATTCTATAATGTGTAGAACTGTAGCCTACAGTGATTTCATCTTATACCTTAGTTACTATTAGTTATCACAAAACAGCCACACAATTTATAATCTCTGCTAGTCCACTCCACAGCCAGCGGTGGCTCCAGGCACCAGCGCAGCAAGCACATGCCTGGAGCGGCAAGCCGTGGGGGCTGGCACTGCCGGTCCATGCAAGGGCGGTAGGCAGGCTGCCTTTGGCGGCACTCCTGCGGTAGGTCCACCAGTCCCACAGATTTGGCGGCAATTTGGCAGTGGGTACGCCAAAGCTGTGGACTGGAAAGACCTCCCGCAGGCAAAGGCGACAAAACACCACGACAAGATTTGCTGCATCGCTCATCTCTCCCTGGTAGATTGTGTTGTGCTGTGAAGTACATGACCTACTTTGTTTACTTCACTTTACCTGCTCATGTCACAATAGGATAAATGGGCTATTGTCAGAACTCTGATTCATGCCGGCCTGGTTTGCATGGTAAAGATGAAAGTGCTTCTTCAAGGCTCACAGGCACAGCTGCGTTCAGGGAAGAGACCTGGCAATTCAATATGGGGCACCCGAGCAACTCTGCAGAGCACTGCTTCAGGCCACTAGCTCAGCCCCGTTTTCTTTTTAGCCCCTGGTTCATAAGGTGACAGAAATAATCCTTAGTGACACTGCAAATACATGGCCTATAACTATGCTAACTGCTGTTCACGTTCTGCCCAGGGATTGATTAAATTAATGGAATGTAAAGGCCCACTATGAACCTTTGCTGAAAACTCCACCAATTTTTTAAAGTTGAAGTTTAACTTATTCTTTAAAAAACTATTTTATTTTACCCTCTCAGTGTCCTGGTTTCAGCCCACGTGGAAGAAGATGATATTCAGGAAAGCTGCAAGAAATTGGCTGTTATCACTCCTTCCCCAAGCATACCATGAATCTTATAAGGAAGCCTGCTCTCTTGTTTTGTCCAGGCTAATTTCCGTAGCAAAGGAGATGCATGTAAGTATCCATTCCAAAGTGAGAACATAAGAACAGCCAAAGGTCCATCTAGCCCAGTATCCTGTCTTCCAACAGTGGCCAGTGCCAGGTGCTTCAGAGGGAATGAACAGAACAGGGAATCATCTGGTGATCCATCCCCTGAGGCCCATTCCCAGCTTCTGGCAAACAGGCCAGGGACGCCAACCCTGCCCATCCTGGCTAATGGCCATTTATGGACCTGTCATCCATGAACTTATCTAGTTCTTTCTTGAACCCAGTTATAGTCTTGGCCTTCACAACATCCTCTGGCAAAGAGTTCCACAGGTTGACTGTATATTGTGTGAAGAAATACTTCCTTTGGTTTGTTTTAAATCAGCTGCCTATTAGTTTCATTTGGTGACCCCCTGGCTCTTGTGTTATGAGAAGGAGTAAATTCCACACATTTCATGATTTTACAGACTTCTAAAATATCCTTCCTGCCTTAGTGACCTCTTTTCCAAGCTGAAAAGTCTCTGTTTTATTAACCTCTCCCCGTACAGAAGCTATTTCATACCCCCATGTCAAACTCTACAGAAATTTATACAGTGGGGCAGAAAGAGAAGCTGGGTGGGAGGGAGCAGAAACTAGTGTATTTAGCTCGCATAAGGACACCGGGAATCAATTAGGGTGAGGTGAGCCAGGTAAAGGGCCAACATCTCAATGGCTTATTTGAGAGCAAAAAGGGTAATTTCCCCAGGCTCCTCAGGAGGTTGGGGCCAAGCAAGAGGCAGAGGCAGTGAAAGGGTCTTGGGGAATTTTCTCCTGATTTAGTGCCCACTGCTAGCCATGAACAACATACGGCTGCCAGTGACTGGAAATCAATTCCACCCAGGCTCCCCCATTTCACATTTCTACCTTCTTGCTCAGAGTCAAACATATTGGTTCAAAGGTGGTATCCCCAGCAGTCACGTTAATGGGATCTTCCTGTCTGAAGGATGCTTTAGAATCTCGTTTGGGCCTCAGGATGGTCCTAGGAGTGAAGACCAGACATGCACATTAGCCTAGTTCAATGCTGCCCCATCAATCAATCTTATTCAGGAAACAGACTTATGGCTCCTAGTATTTTACCTGCTCTTGCTGTGAACAGCAACTCTAGAGAAAGCGGCATGGGCACTAGAAGGCACATGTCACAAGGCAACTGGTTCTTCAAGGTGACGAGGGATCAAAGATCAGCTTAAACAAACCTGCTCTACTAACTTTAGCTGAAGAGTAACAAGCTTCATGACCAACTTCTGCTGGTGAGAGAAAAGAGCAGCTCTGTGTATCTCAAAAGCTTGTCTCTCTACCACCAGCAGTTGGTCTAATACAAGATGTTACCTCAGTTACCCTGAGACCCAATACAGCTACACCCCTGCATATACCTTAAGAGTAAGCAGTTGCACTGTGTAGCAATGCGGCGCCTCTTGCTGGTCTCTTTTGGGAATTAGCTCTCCAGCCATTGGAGCACCCTCTGTAGTTCTGTATCCCGCTGCCTCTTTGCCCTCCGTGTCCTGCCCAGATCCGGTGCCCTGTTATCTGGGGAGCTTCCCCCTGGCAATAACCCCTCAGTCTTAGGGTCTCCCCTAGCCGGGGAACCCCCACCCACTATCTGCTCTCACCTCAGTATACAGCTACAGCCAGTCATTGTCTAGCCCCCACGCCATGGGGCACACTGCAGTATCAGCCACTCAGCACTGGCAAGATTGGGTTTGGACCTGCTGCCTTGGCCTACCCCTGGGCTACCCTCTGCAACCCCCAGGATCTGTTGGCCTTATGCTAGGCTGCAGACTGGGGTTTTCCAGGCTGGAGCTCCCCAGCTCCTCAGCCTTTCCTCAGTCCTGCTCCACTCAAGTACTCTGTCTCTAGCTCCCCGCAGCTAGGCCCTTCTCCCTCTACAAACAGACAGATGCTGAGCTCCTGGCTCACTGCCTCTTATATAGGGCCAGCTGAGGCCTGATTGGCACATGGACCAGTTGCAGCTGCTTCCCCAATCAGCCTAGTAGCTGCTTTCCCTGCCACAGCCCTCTCCCAGGGCTGTTTAAAGCCCTTCAGGGGACGAGTGGGGTGACCACCCTGCTACACATAGGAATGGGAAAAAGAGGATAATTTCTCTGAAATACTACCTCCTCTTTGCATGAAATGGTACAGTCCGACCATTTCTCAATGGCTACAGTGAATAGTTTTCAAAGAAAGTTAATAATGACATGACAGATAATAAAAATATTTGCTCGTCTCTTTTAAGGCAGAGGCTAAATTTGTTAGTCTCGCTCTTACCCCTACGTACATCAGGATCCTGTGAACAGCAGCAAAATAGGTAGTTAAAAATCAAAGCCGCTGACATTATGTACTTCCCTCCTACCCCTTTTCACCCCCCCGCCCATGATGTTCGAAATTCTTTGTATTAACTAAATCTAAAATCAGCTAATTTTGTTTACTAGGTTACCAGAGTGGGAGGTTCGGAGTAAAGGCCTCCCAGAACCAGACTGCTAGTCAAATTCAGTTGCAAAAAAGGCAGATAAGGCTACTATTTGGAATCAGAAATGATCAGGATGGTCTGTGAGGCAGTTAAAACCACCTAAGTTCCTCTTCGGATGTTTTTAAAAAGTGATGAATAAATGGAGAGTAGTACGTTTTTTGCACAGTTTGGACCAGAGGCACAAGTTCATGTCAGCTACCAGGCAGAAGGGGCTGTCATTACCGATCCTCTGAGAAGCATCTGCCAGGTTGCAGCAAGTCAGTCCTGCAGGCTGGCAAAGCAGATGGAGCTACTAACATGGCAAGATAAACCAGGGCGATTATACTCAGTGACATTTACAATCGTTTCTAACACAGGGAGAGACCTTACGTTGCCAAGCTGGGTGCGTAGGCACCACTAGTTTGTGGAGGCCCATGTTCGTCTTTCTGAATTAGATTATATGGAAGTTATGGGGTAGATGTTGGATGCATCCAGCGCCAAGGTTTGAGCGCCAAACGCAGTACTACTCACCAGCAGATACATTTTGTTGCATCACAGTGACAGTATGCAGTACAGCCTCACTTCTGCTTCCTGTAGCCACACTGCCTGTTTCCACATCAGCCATGTCAGGAACGCTTTCAAGAGAAGAGAGTTCAAGGTAATAACAGTCCCGCTGCTGTTGGGCTCTACCCAGAAAGCCACAGCAGTGTGAGGCTCTTTAGCAGTGCTAGGACTGGACACCAAATTGCATAAATTGCCATGCTCCTCACCTCCCTGCCACTCTAGCCCCAAAAAGAGATGCAAGTGATCATGTTACCCACTGAGCCATCTCCTGGGGTAGATGTTTATTCCGAATATTCGTGTTTCAGCACCATCACAATAACTTTCATCACCTTGCCAGGTCAAATTCAAGCTTGAGACCTCTCCATGTCCCCATTACACATGCCAGCAACAGCCAGTCTCATTCACAGGTCTCAGTGCATGAAACTAGAGTTTCTCCCAGATAAAGCTAATGCACAGCCCATTTCAGAAGGAAAATGGTTTTGTGGCACAGTTTGAAATTCTAAGGTTGAAGTACAATCAGCCACTTTCATCCCTGCAATGGAGGTTCTGAAACAGCTCAGTTTTTAAATGAGCTTTGAGCCCAAAAGTTCAGAATTACAAACTCTCTTTGATGCCAAGCAGCGGATGCCCCCACCCTTCAGATCAGCTTAGGAGCCTGCATGGAGCTTGCATTTATGTCAGCATATAGATTTTACATCAGTGTATCTGTAAAATAGATTTGAGGGAGAAGGCTGTCAGCCCCCATAGGGCTTTGGGGAAATGCAAGCTTAGAATGGCTCATTGGTTCTTACTGACTTAAGTGTTTAGCACATGCAAGCCCTGTCCACATTCACTCTCCCTCAAAAATCTTAGTGGAGAGCAGGAGCCTGAACAAGGTGTCACTACAGGAACCAGGAAGGAAGGGGAAGTTCCCACAAAGTTGAATGCATCTCTCCACCTCCCCAACGCCATTCCTTAGCTGTGTGCATGTCTTTCATTGGTTACCCATCACTGCTCGTGGAGAAAGCTGCATGGTACCAGTGTCATCAAGATTTTTGCCTCTTTATCATCTCCCACTCATCTTCCATTCTGTCCCCCTTGCCCATTCTCTGGCTAGTGCTTAGTGTTCCAAACCAATCTTCTCCCATTGGGTCAGCAGCCCTGTACACACAGAAGCTGACCATCAGCTTCTTTTGCATCACACCACAGCTGGGACCATCTGCAGGGGGACTTTGCCATCATAGCCAGTCAAGTCATCAGATTGGTAGGAATTCTGAATCGTTCAAAGAAGCACCTGGTTTAGCTTGTTATCTTGAAACAGTTTGCAGAACCTTGCACTGCTCCGTGCTACACAGCTATGGTGGGAGATATTTGGGGAGGGGGCAGGGGGTATCTGGGTGTATAAGGGGGATGGGAGCTATTTGGGGACAGAGAGTACAAGGGGGGTGGAAGGCATTTGCAGACGGGGGACCGGGGGTGTTTGGGGGTGGAGTGTAGAAGAGGGGGGTTGGGAGGCATTTGGGGGGTTGGGTAGAAGGGGTGGAGGTATTTGCGGACAGGGGGTAGAAGGGGGAGGGAGGCATTTGCAGACAGGGAACGGGGGTGTTTAGGGGTGGGTTGAAGAAGGGGGAGGTGGGAGGCATTTGGGGAGGGGGCAGGGGCTATTTAGGGGGGTGGCCTGTAGAGGGGGGAGGCATTGGGGGGCAGGGCCAGACGAGGTGGTGGGAGATACAGTGTGTGTGTGTGAGAGAGAGAGAGAGAGTTTACAGATGGTGCGGTATAAGATGGTATAATTCTGGATTTATATTACAGCACGTGTGCAAGGTTGGGGAACTTGGAAATTGGCTGGTGTCTTCTCACTCTCCTTGAGTGGCTGAGGTAAAGCACTCAGGTAGCTTAGTTGGGTGTATGGTGCCACCTGCTGTTGTGTTGGGTGGTAACAGGGCCTGGAGAGGCTGGCTGAATCTCCATTAAAGCAGCGTGAGAAGGGCGAGCCCAGCTTGAGGGTTAGCGGGCACAGCAGTTCCCAGAAGCCCCCCAGACTGCACCTCGGAGTGACACCCCATCATACCCTACATTACACAAGTCTCAGCAGGTTTGTCACATCCGGTCCCCTAACTTTCTCCACCCTAGATAGTTCCTGCCTCCCACCAGCTCCAGCAGCTCCTACCCTCCTATGCATTTACTGCTCCTTTCCCTCCAAGCAGAACTCATCACCAGCTCCCTGGTAATCGCTTACCTGAGCCAGCTCCATTGAAGCCATTTCCTTCCCCCTGGGAAGATGGGTTGATCTGGAGCGAAATGTGGATGTTATCCTGTAGCCTCCAGGACGAGAAGGGCAAGGTGAGAGAATTCAGACGGGGCTTTTGTCCATTCCACAAGCTGAGGGGCAGCCAGGGATAATTAGTGGGTTAAAGGAATTAGAAGGTGAAAATTCATTAAGAACGATGATATTTGTGTGTTTATTATTAAATCCCCAGACACCCACCAATCCCCGTCCTCCTTCCCATGAGCTATAAATATCTACGGGACTCAGGATATCTACTGATCCTGCCGTGAGTTCCTGCCCCTCCCCACTTTCTATAGCAGCACTTTTAAGAACAGGTCAGGGAAACATGGAAATACTTTGAACCAAACGCCGGAAGCTTCTGAGCATGGACAAGTTAAAATGAAACCAAGATTCCGTCTCTCCAAGGACCTGGCCTCTAGTGCAAAATAACAGACATGCCTCAGACATCCAAAATGGCCACTTCATAACTGATAGACTGTTACAGGCGAGTCTCATCTTACGCACATATAACATGCGCAAACTCAGCTTTGCACAGTCAGCAAAAATAGAGAGAAAAATAACAGTTTAAATACTGTCCCTTAGTGCAGGCGATTGTGCCCATCATTACACTCAATGTAATTTTGATTATACGCGATTTTCGCTTTACACGCTGACAGCGGAACATAATCCCAGCGTAACATGAGACTCGCCTGTATTTATCTATTAACTTCTGGGAATTATCAATCAAAGAAATAACCCAGTGCAGGTCACACCCTGAAGGAGAGAGCTCATGTGTCAAATTGGTGTAATCTAATCTGGGACTTTATACTCTAAAATGCCTTATTCGTAGCCCTATGGCGATTCCATGGTGCCACCACAGGGCAGAGTTAAGTCTGTGAACTTCCGTCCCCTGGCATACTGCCATTGCTGTTAAGTGGGTTTGACAATATTCATTTTGTCGATTTCTTTTTTTAAATTTCAATAGAGGGTATATTTATTTTAAGTCTTTTTTTCAATGTTTACAGTTTCAGTGTTCAGAGCTGTGGGAAGTTATGGGGGTGGTCAGACAACAATTATTTAATGACAGTAAATGAGATTCCCAAAGCCAAATTTTTATAACTGTTCAAACACAAATTGTCAATGTCACATGCAAAATATACAGTGTAAATATCCTTAAATCAAACTCGACTTTCTCCAGAAGCATTTGTGTATTTTACCAATAGAAATAGGTTTTCGTGTGTGTGTGTGTGTGTGTGTGTGTGTTTGTATGTGTGTGTGTGTGTGTGTGTACAGTGAAATCAACATTTACTGCAATTTATTAATAAAAAGCCAGTCCTTTCAAGCATACTTTTAAGTAACTAAATACTTGAATTCTTTCACTTCCTGGACTGTAATGCATCCTTTGAGGATAATTCCACCCTCCCTGTGGTGTATTTTACTCTCAGTACTGTAACCCTATCGTGATGTAGCTCCTGTCTGGGAGCTCCACTGAGGCCAGTGGCATTCTGATCAGAAGGTGACACTGACACATGAGCAGAGAGCCATGGGTTAGGGTGGAGGATGAGGTAACATGGAGGCTACAGGGTTGAAAACGACCCTACAGAGTCTGAGGAGCAAACTCACGCTCAGCCTCTCCTCTCTCCCACCTCCCAGAGTCAGTAACTCTGATAATCGTTCCCTGAAATCTAAATAGCCCCAGTATGTGAGACAGTGATTAATACAGGTGCCTTAGGGGCTGCAGCTCCAATCCCTGCCTGGACAAGGGAGATGAAGAACCGCAGTAGAAATGGGTTAGTGTGGGAGAGGGCACAGCTGATGTGGGACTGGGAGCTGAGTTGACCAAGAGGCTAGAACTCATGGAGGGTTGGGACAAGAAGTGAACAGGACTGGGTAGAGGCACGTGAATATCTCCGTTTACCATCCTGCCATGTATTTAATTTAGAAACTTTTCATTCACATTTAAATGCACTGGAGCTAAGCTGTGTTGATGCATTTCCACTTACAATTTTAATTAGCTGATTAATCAGATGTTTCTGCAATACAGAGCAGTCAGTAATTGGTGTGCTTTCATGAATTAACGTGACTGTGTGCTCTGCATCACTTTAAAAGCAAGATGGCATGAGCAAGTGTCAAAATGTCAGGCATTAAGAAATGGAAATTAACTGTCAGTGTAGGCCTGGAAAGGATCTTAAGAGGGCGTCTACTCCAGGCTCCTGTGCTGAGGCAGGACCAAGTAGCCCTAGATATTCCCAGACTGGTGTATCTCTACCCTGGGCTTAGAAACCTCCAATGAAGGAATTTCCACAGCCTCCCTTGCAAGCCAATGCAAGGCAAACACAGACCAAAACAACGCTGTACACACACATGCTGGGCTGGGGGTTAAGGAGAGAGGCAAGAACTTAAACAATTTGGGTTCAGTTCCCAGTTTTACCCCAAATTCTCCATGCAAAATTGAGCATATTACTTCAGCTCTCAGAGCTTCAGTTTCCCCATCTGTAAAATGGAGAGTAGCCTCCCACCATTGGCCTGTTTAGACTTTGAGCTTTTTGTCACAAGACCTCTCTGTCTCTGTGGGCATGTCTACACTGCAGTCAGACCCCGGTGGCTGGCCCGTGCCCACTGACTTGGGCTCACGCTGCTCAGGCTGCAGGGCTGTTTAATTGTGGTGTAGCTGTTCTGGCTGGGGGTGTAGCCCAAGGTCTGGCACCCTCCCAACTCACAGGGTGCTACAGCCTGGCTCCAGCCCAAGCCCAGACATCTACACTGCAATTAACCAACCCCTTCGCCTGAGCCCTTCACCTGAGGCAGCTGCCATGGGCCAACTGGGGGGGTTTAATGGCAGTGCAGACATACCCGGGGTGTCTGTGCAGCACCTGTCACAATGGGGACCCTGATCTTGGTCAGAGTCTGGGCAGAGCTCTGCACAACAGGGGCCTGGTGTCAGCTGGGGGCTCTGCAACTCCTGGCACTACAGGATCCCTGATATTGTTTGGGGTCCCTACAGCATCTGGCAAAATGTGGGGCCAGGATCTCTGTCAGGGTCTGTGCAGTGCTCAGTACAGTGGTAGGGCGTGATCTGTGCCAGGCCCAATGGGGACACAGATCTTAGTCGGAGTTTCTGAGGTGCCCAGCACAATGGAGGCAGCAATCTGGGCTGCAGTCGTGCGCTGCCCCGCACAAGGGAGCCATGATCTCGGTCTGGGTCTGAGTCTGACCTGGCACAATAAAGGCCCCGATCTCGCTGGGGTTCTCCACGGCGCCCAGCGGAAAGGGGCCCAGATCTCACTCTGGGTCTGCGTCGAGCCCGGCGGAACTGGGCCCATGTCTCGCTCGGGGCCTCCGCGGCACCTGGCGGAACGGGGCCCAGGTCTCGCTCGGGGTCTGCGCAGTGCCCGGCACAACGGGGCCCAGGTCTTGCTCGGGGTCTCCGCGGCACTCAGCAGAACGGGACCCAGACCTTGCTCGGGGTCTCTGCAGCTCCAGGAACAAGGTCCCTGATTTTGTTTGCTGTGCCTGCAGCGCCTGGCACAATGGGAGCCTGGTTTCCATTCATGTTGATGCACAGCCTGGCACAACAGCGGCCCAGGCTCAGTCAGGGTCACTGCAGCACCCACCACAACAAGGTCTCTACTCTTTGTAGGGGTCTGTGCAGTCCCTGGCACACCGAGTGCCCCAAACTCGGTCAGGGTTTGTGCAGTGCCCGGCACACTTGGGGACCTGATCTCAGGCAAGGCCTGGGCCATGCTCAGGACGATAAAAGCCCTGATCTCAGTCGCACACCTGGAGAAAAAAGCAGGAAGCCTTTCAAGAATTTGATATCAGAATTTCAGAACTGAGGAGAAAATGGGGCACAAACTAAATATTTGCCAATATAAGAGAGAAGCACCAACATCTGGGGAGATTTTCTGTCAACATTCAACGGTTCAAGGGAAAAGAGGGGAAATGTGAGGGGATTATACAGCGATATTCAAACACCAACAGAATGGGGTGGATTCTCCTTGCCGCACATCCAGTGGCGGGCAGGGAGCTAGGATGATGTGGCTTTCTCAGGGGAAAGCAGGGGGCTGGAGTCAGGTCACTGGCAGTAGGGAGGAGCTGGCAGTGGGGTCTGGGAATGTGACTAGCAGGTGGTGGGGAGGGAGCAGGGGTGGCTACTGAGTGTGGGGAGGGGAAGTAGCTGGCGCTGGGAAACCTGGGGCTGCCTAGTTTCCATGGGGAACGCTTGCCTCTCCCTTTCCAGGCCCTGTTGCCAGCAGAGAGAGGTCCTCCCCAGCCCAGCTTAGCGTATCCCTGTCTCAGGGCTCCCCCAGCCTCTGCCCAGTTCACAAATCACCACGGGAACGATTTCCCTCCTAAACAAGGACAAATCACTGCAGGGAAAAGGGGGGGCGGGGAGGAGGAACATCCCAAACTTGAGATTTGAACTGGCCATTGGCGAAGTGGAGGGAAATAGGGCACAATCGGGGAGGAGAACAGACACCTTCTCAGGCATTTGAGAGGAAAGGGGGGATCACTCTGGATGGGGTCCCCATGGGAGGGGGCAACAGTAAATCCAAGGGGAGCTTGGAGCCCCCCCTTCTCTCGCCGCTCCTTGGGGGTCACCGGCTCTTCCATCCACATGTTTGCCCAGGTCTCCCCCCTTCCCGGGACTTTCCCGCCCAGTCTCACTGTTCTGCCTCCCCCCCCAACAGCTCCCGCCCAGCCATACGCTGGGAGCCCAGTAGGGCTGGTACCCCGCCTCGGTACCTCCCTGCCCGGTCTCATTGCCCCCACCCAGCAGCCCCCGCCCAGCCACACGCCGGGACCCCAGTGGGGCCGGTCCCCCCTCGGGGCCCCAGAGCAGAGCCTGGCCAGGCCCAGAGGCTCTGGGCTCCAGCTGGGGTGGCAGCCCTCTCAGTCCCCCCCGCTCATCTCCTCCCACTAGCAGAGACCCCCCCAGTCAGCTCCACTCCCCCTACTCATCCCATTTTGCAGCAGAAACCCCCCAAGCCAATGCCCCTCAGACCCCCCCCGTTCATCCCCTCTCCCCACAGAGACCCCCCACCCAGCACCTCTCAGAATCCCTGCTCATCCTCCCCCGCAGAGACCCCCCAACCAGGGCCCTTCACCTCCCGCTCATCCCCTCACCCCACAGAGACCCCCCACCCAGCACCTCGCAGAACCCCCACAGAGACCCCCCAGCCAGTGCCTCTCAGTCCCCCCCGCTAATCCTCTATCTCCACAGAGACCACCTCCAATCAGCGCCTCTCAGACCCCCCCACTCATCCTCTCTCTCCACAGAGACCCCCAGCCAGCGCCTCTCAGAACCCCCGCTCATCCCCTCCCCCCAGCCAGCTCCCCTTCCCCCGCTCATCCCCTCCTTCCCACAGAGACCTCCCATCCAGCGCCCCTCCCCCAGCTCATCCTCTCCTGCTGCAGAGACCCCCCCAGCCAGTGCCCTTCAGACCACACCCCGCTCATCGCCTCCCCCCGCAGAGACCCTTCAGCCAGGTAGCCCCACCTCACCGCTCACCCCTCCCCCCGCAGAGACCTCCCATCTCACACACTGTCTTAGGCAAGATGGGGGGGTGGGGCACAAAGAGGAACTCGGGAGGGGGTGTTCGGGCAGCTCAGGGCTCCCCCCTTTACCCACTCGCGCTTCAGGCCACGCCACGTGCTGCTCAAGACCCGCCTTGCGAACGCCTCATGGCCCCGTCACGCCCCCCGGGAAGCTCCGCCCCTCCCAACACAGCCAATAGGAAGAGGAGACAGAGTCTAGACCACTCGGAGCGCAAGAAGATACCTCCTCCCCCCCGTGTTTAAGTGCGAGGGTGGGGGCTGCCTGCAATGAGCAGACTCCCCTGCGGGTGCAGCAGGGGTCAGACCCCCCACAGAATGCAGTGGGAGGGGGGTGCAGACACACAGGAGCTGGTGGCACTTTGCACAGTCACTGCTGTGATGAGTTGGCGAGTCTCAGCCTTGAGGGCCAGGTGCTCCTGCTGTCACCCACCTCCCAGCCCCCCAGCTTGTCTAGGGGGCGCCTCCGTCTACCCTCCCCCACCTTAGAACCACGTTGTGCCCCGGAGACCTGGGGGCCGCAGAGCCGTTGGCAGTGGTTGTGTAGGGGGCCATGCTAACAAACTAACCCCTCGCACCAGACTCACTCGATCCTTCCTGAGGACTTTATTCTGGTGAGGGGGACCCTGATTTCCAGCCTTCCCTGGGGGAACCTCTCCGAATGGGCTCTCTGCTGCGGAGCCTTCCTCTCACCACCAACAGGGGCTGCGAGTGTGGTAAATGCCCCTGAGGCAGTCACATCCCCCCCGCCGGCTACATGCTGGGAATCCAGGCTGGGAGGCAGGGGGCTCTGCCGGCCGGGGGGTTTCCTGCAGCCTGGTGGCATTCACAAGGAGAACCGAGATGGCCTGACACCCCAACCCCTGTACGAGCTGGCGCTTGTGCCTACCCCCCCATGCCTACTGCCTCTTGAGCAGCCCTCCCTACAGTCTCCCCAATCTCTCCACCCAGCTGTCTCCCCTCCCCCCCAGCTCCCGCCCCTGTGACACCCCCCTCTCTAGACTTTCTCCCTGCAGCTTGCCCCATTCCCTCCCTGAGTCCCAGCTTCACCCTCTGATGGGTGGAAGTGGGATTGGAGAGATGTCATAGCCCTTACCCCCCTCTAGTGCCCCACCCCCTGCTCACTGTGGTGCGTTTGAGAGGCCCCCACTCCCCAGCCACTTTGCTCACCAGAATTTGAAGCTGCTGGCCTTGAAGGTGGGCCTGGGCTGGGCCAGCTGCCTGGGCAGATCCTGGTGAAAGAGAGGAGCGGACAAGGCTGAGAGGCACCTCCCTTGTTCCGGGGGAGACAGGGGGTCCCACCATTTGGCCCACTGTCACCCTCCCACATACAGAGGAGACATCAGCTCCCAGCAGGCCATACTCCAACTCCAGCCTGCAGGGATGAGAACAAAATCCAACAGTGTGCCCCACCCTGCCACCGCCATGAGCAGTCAAGCTGGGGAATCAGCCCCCTTCTCCTCTTCAAAGGCTGCAGAACTCCCTGCAACACCAGGCTCCTCGCCATGTACTCCGGGGTGGGGTCGGATAGGGGTGGATTTATTGTTTCCATTCCTCAGAACTAGCCCTCAGCCCCGGTCTGCCCATACTTGATCCAGGGTCTGGAGCAGTTGGCTGTTTACCCAGGGCTACCAAGGAGCCACCAGGAGAAGGGACTAGATTCTCCAAGGCTCTGCATCCATTCACACTGGTACCCATCTCACACATGGGGAAACTGAGGCACTAGGGAGGGCAATATGAGCTGTGCCGGGTCAGATTTGGATTCTGTGAGATAGCCAGGAATAGAACCCAGGAACCCTGGCTCCATGGGCAGCTTGGGACTCCTCCATTTGGGGATGCTGGGCACTCCCGGACTGCGACCCTGTCCCAAGGCTCCCTCCCGCTCAGCCTCCTCCTGCCAAAGCCCCACCCACACTCCCCCTTCAGCCCTGCCCACACTCCACCCTCAGACCCTCTTGTTCCACTTCCCTGAGCCCCCCCCCACCCGACTGCCTCTCACGTCTCTTCCCCCAAGGCCCCACCACTTGCACCTCTTTGCCCTCTACCCCAAGGCCCCCCCCGCCTGCCTACTGTTTGCACCCCCAGCCCCTCCGCTCAAGGCCCCCATGTGGGCGGATGGGAACTTGGGAAAGGGCGAAGTGAGGATTGGGCCTTGAGGGGAAGAGGATGAGCAGGAGCAGGGCCTCTGGGTGGAGCACAGGCCAGGTGCCTCCCCTGGCCCCTTATACCCACCGCCCATGCCTGGCTCCCAGTCTCTCCTGCTCTAACCATTAGACCCAGCAGTGCTGGAACAATTTTTATAGTGGGAGGTGCTGAGAGCCAGTGAACAAAACTGTAAACCTTGTACAGGATGGAAACCACTTCAAGCCAGTGGGTGCACCACAACTGGCCCTCACTCTCTTCCCAGAGCTAGCAGGGGGACCCAGATACCCTGGCCCCCAAACCCCACTCTAAGCACTAGACACCACTGCCCTCCCAGAGCTGGGGATAAGAAGCAGGAGTCCTGGCTCCCAGCCCGGCTGTGAGTGGAGCAGGACGTACTGGCCATGGGCTCAACTGGGCATCGCTTACCATCAGGTTGGAGAGGATGAGTCATGGACGGCATGAACCATGGACTGGGGCAGGCTGTGTCTCCCCAAACAGCCCAGTGTAGCCCTGCCCATGCTCTGCCAAGAAGGCCCCCTCCTGCTCGCCCTACCCCCTTGGCCCCAGCCAAGGCCGGCTGGCTGCTTCTCCCCAGGGCAGCGTGCTGGGGCTGGGACTAGGGTGGCTATGGCCAGCCTGTGGCTGGGACTTGAGGTGGCTGGGGGGCACCTGGGGATGCCCACTAAGTGCTTGCAGAGGAAGGGATTTGGGGGCTGTGCGCTG
This sequence comes from Gopherus evgoodei, assembly GCF_007399415.2. Classification (NCBI taxonomy): domain Eukaryota; kingdom Metazoa; phylum Chordata; order Testudines; family Testudinidae; genus Gopherus; species Gopherus evgoodei. The sequence goes on along the minus strand of NC_044324.1, from coordinate 198,477,344 downwards.
CCTGCCCAGCCCTTGGGAACTGGAGGGGCCATGCACTGTCTGCCCACCCAGCGTTTAGGGGCTGGGGTCACAGGTGGAGTTGGGGGGCACGTGTCCCCCACCAAGCATGCTGGGGGAAACCACGGGGGGGTACTCTGGGCTCCAGTGGGGGGAGGGGCCAGGAGGGGCAGGGCTGGCTAGGGGGATTGGATGCTCCATAAAGCAAGCCAATGGATCAGATCAATGGGCTCACCTAACCTGGTATCCTCCCCCTCCCCGAACATCAGATTAATGGACTCATCTAGCCTGGCATCCTCCCCCACAACATCATATCAATGGGCCCATCTAAGCTGCATTTCCCCCCTTTAGGGCAGGAGAAGGGTAACTACTCTGCTACACGGGTGCAGGCTTGGAGTGGGTCTTTGGGATGTATCGCATGTGAGGTACAGAACTGGGTATTTAGGGACAGTCTTAATTTTCGGGGGGCGGGGGTCTGTTCAGCTGTGGCACTGGTGGAACACTGGGAGTTGGGGGTGGAGTAGTTGAGGGAATGGATTGATGTTGACTTTTAAGGCAGTGGGTAGGAGCTGGGGTTTGGGCTGCACTCCTGGCATTTCACCAGAGGGTCTTATGTTTTTGTCTGAAAACCTGATCTTCCTTTCATCTTTCCCTTTCAGATCTTGCTCACTCAGCTTGTATACCTGGGAAAAAAATCTGAGTCCCAGGAATTCCACTTGGGTGTCTGCAGGGCAAGGTGGGCCCTGAAATCCAGCAGCTGGGAGGCCACTTGCAGTGGTTCATAGCCCCCCTCCCCTGCCTTCTCCTAGGAGGCACCAGGAGAGCACTGCTGCAAAAGGAGAGCGAAGCCACCCTGGCCGAGGAGGAATAGCAAGGCGAGGAGTTGATGATAGATGCCTAGAGCCCCTGCCACTCAGGTTCTCCCTGTCATAGCAGAAAGAGACAGAAGCCAAGAGGCAGAAGATCATCTGGGAGTGGGAAGTGCTGCCTGGGTTTGTGGCAGGACTGGTGCCAGAGAAGTTCCTGCTGGAAGAGCTAGCCGGAGCCAGAGCCACTGTCAAGAGAAGGAATGAGGGTGACTCCAAACTCTACTGGGAAATTTCCCTGTCCAACGAGAGGGATGGAGAGAAGGGGCAGTAGCCACTGACCCAATCTCTGAAGGTCAGACTCTTTCATTGCCATGATAATATGCAGCATTTCTTTGGGAGCTTCTCAGCCCTAGTCCCCAAAGCATTTCACAAGGTGGGTTCAGTGGCATTATCCCTATGTTACAAAGAGGGAAAGCAAAGTTACTGTCACTCACTCAGCATAACAGTCCTTGTTGTCCAGTCAGGCAGCCAGATTGGATTCCATGGGGAAGGAATGTCCTCTGTTCCTCATGATACTTTGGTTCCAAGTGGGACCTCTCCATCAAAGTTAAACAGTTGTGCCATTTGGCCTTCTCGGGTGTGGAGAATGCAATGGGCAGGAAGAGATGTGTTTTGCTGGTGTCTGCCCCGTCTGTCCCTGGGAGAACCTGGTGACTAACAATTGTTAGCAGTGGGAAGAAAAGCTTAAATGTGATGCCCCAAATTCGTCTGGGCTACAGAACAGTGACTGAGATCATGTCACGTCTTGAGGAAATCAGCTAAATTAACCTGCTCGCTATATAGGGGCAATATTCTTTAATTTTAAAAATAGTTATTTTCCATCAAGACATCTTATACAAGTTAGCTAACTCCATGGAACAGCCTAGTGGAATCAAGACCCAGATAGATTTAACGTCCTCCCCCCATCGCTCCTCAGCTGCAGAGAGAAGGGTCACTGCACACCCAACTTACATGCATCTTGACCACATATACCCAGACACCCCCACCAAGCCTCACCCTGCATGCCCAAACTCCATCCCACTGAACCTCAACCCCTTCATCTGGAGCCCCCCTGCCCCCAGATCCCAACCCCTGCACCCAGAACACTCCCACTGAGCTCCCTGCTCTCAACCCCCCTGCACCACCGAGTCCCCACATCCACACTCCCATCCCACTGACCCCCAACTAACTGCACCTATACCCCCACCAAGCCCCACTCCCCCAACACCCAGACCCCTCTGCTGAGACCCCCCCACACCCAGTCCCCTCCACTGAGCCCCAATCACTTTTAGCTGGAAGCACTTGCAGAGTCCCATTACCCTTGCACCTGGAATCCCCCCTAACAAGTCTCTGTGTATCCAGATCCCCCTCACATCTACACCCCCCACTGATCTGCTGCCACCCAGATTGTCCCACACAGAATCCTCTCATCCCACACCTGGATCCCCCACACTGAGCCCTCCACACTTGGTTCCTCCTGGATGAGCCTGCCTGCCTCAAACCTGGTGGGCCCTAGGGTGTTTCTGGGGAAGACCTTGTGCTGTGTCAGGGTTGGGTGCAGCCTCACCACTGATTCCGTGTCCCAGGGGTGGAGGGTGGAGAGGCTGCAGGGTGATATCCCATCCGTGTAAAGCCAGTGGCTTGCGCTCTCCACTGCCAGGCTGGAGCCTCCCCTGTGTGGATTCTCTGATGGCTAAGAAGCTGTGAGGGCCTACTGAACTTTTCCCCACACTCAACACACATGTTATTTCTCTCTCCCGTGGGGATTCTCGGCTGGGTCCTGGTTTCCTTGAGGCCCCTGTGAGTTCCCTACAACTAACAGATTTTCCACCTTTCTGTGTTGGCTGGTTTCCATGCTGATGCTCTGGCCTCTCTTGACTCTCACAGGCTTTTCCCTGCTCGCATTTCCTGGACACACCCCCTTTCTGTCTTTGCAATCAAGTCCCATGTGATTTGACTTGCTCATCATCTTTCTGGTGAGGCTTCTGCTCCAAGGTCTCACTCACCCTCCCATCACCCGAGGCGATAGAGAAAAAAAAGTCAGAAACAGAAATGGAAAAGGGGAGAACAAATGAAAAGAACAGCTGGAGATGAAGACAAATGAAGGACTGAATTTCCCCAAACTCTTCCTCAAAGGGAAGAGAGGAAGGGATCAAGTCTACATCCAGTCCCCTCTAAACACTCAGGGTGAAGGAAGTTCGGGGAGGAGGCTACTGCCAGGAGACAGTCAGGATAGGTAGGAAGCCAAGAGCAATATCTGCCCTGAGGATATGACACTTGCTGCAGACAAGCCTGAACTAAGAGAGCTCACAAGGTCTTTGTTGGGAATCCCAGCTGTTTTCTCTGGCACTGAGTTCATTTCATGATTACTCACTCCTATCCAAGTGTCATAACACCCATCACCCTCCCATCTCTCACCCAGCAAATATATTTCTAATCACTTCATTATGACTCTGTCGGTAGCAATCTTGCAGGAAATTACAGGTGCAAAGAGATCACAACAGGACTTGAGACAGTGGGGGCATATGCCTTTAACAGTGACTTTGAAAATGTGAGATTTAAAAATTGGGTGGAGAGTTAAGAGTTTAAAAAATCACTATGGTGCTTGTGCACGGTATAATTTAGAAGCCAAGATTCCTTATTATTAGCACGAGTTTTGGTTTAGACTTGTTGGCATCTCATGGAAAATACTGCATGTTATGCAGCTCACCCCTGTCATATTTTTATGCCTTTTTACCTGCATGAAAGCAGGATTTTAATTAAAAGCTCCTACTTCTATTCATATTGCTTACTTCTCGCTGGAGGTTTTAAGACCAGATCCTCAGCTCATCAATCAATCAGAGTAGCTCCAGTGTGAGAGTCTGGATCCATTACAATCCTGTTGTGTACAAATGTCCTTAGTAATAGCAAAACAGGAAAGAAGGGAATGCTGGAAATACCACAGGCAGATCCCTCTATGAAGTTGGATGGTGTTCAGAGTTGTCCATGAGATGGGTATTGAGGAATGCAGTGCCAGTATACTTGAGCTAATAGTGATAATAGGAGATATACCAATCTCCTAGAACTGGAAGGGGCCTTAGAAGGTCATTGAGTCCAGCCTGCTGCCTTCACTAGCAGGACCAATTTTTGCCCCAGATCCCTAAGTGGCCCCCTTTAGAACTAAACTCCCAACCCTGAGTTTAGCAGGCCAATACTCAAACCACTGAGCTATCCTTCCCTCCCCTACAGTTCCCAGTTTACCACTGTGTCTGAGAAGAGATGATAATGAGTAAGACGCAAGAGGTATTTATTATAATACCAATCACTAGTTCTTCTTCAGGTGCCTGTTCACGTCCATTCCACATTAGGTGTACGCACGCTGCATGCACGAGCCTCAGAAACTTTTTCCCTTGCAGCTCCAGGTCGGGGGCCCCCGAGTGGTGCCACTGAGCCGTGCACATATTCTCCTGCTGGCCTGACCCCTTCCAGTTCCTTCTTCCATGGCAGCATTGGAACAATCTCTTGCTCTCTTACGAGATGCAATCTCTTAGCCTTAGTGTTACAGAGCTGTTATTAGTTCGTTAGCAATCGCTCGTTGTGGACGCTTAGTAGATTAGGTGCTTGGAGGTTTCCAGCACACACCCCGGGCAACGGGGCATGTTGCAGGCCCACGGGTTTAAGGCTTGTGCCACGCGCCACAAGCCTCTGCTGGTTAGTTACCCCCCAGGACTCCTGTCTACGTTGCCTGGGAGAAGCACACCAAACGGAGCGGTGTAAGATTAGCAAGATGTTCAAGCCAAGAATAAAGAAAGAAAGAGAGAGAGAGAGACTTTTGTTTGAAGCAGTTGTTGATGGAGGCCATGCTGCAGCTACGAGGCCCGGAGCACCAAACATCGGCTCCAGCTTCCTCAGTGCAGAGTGCCCCAGATTAATCAAGAGACCCAGTGCCGGCCAAGCACCGGAAGCTGTCGGGCTCAGAACGCCAAAGTAGGCCCCGGCATGGCTCATCCTCCCCGGTGCAACCCAAGACACAGCCAAAGAAAGAGCACGGACGTTCCCCGCGAAGGAGACCAGCACCATCCAAGGCCCCGAGCACCGGGAAGAGTGGGATGGACGCTGTACTGGTGCTGTCACTGGTGGTGCTGGCGCAACTTGTCCCACTGAGTCCAGCTCTAGGTGAACTCAGTGCGGACGACAGGCTGGAGAGAGTAATAGATTAACCCTCCATGCCTGACACCTTTGAGGAGGGGAAGGACCTCATCAGTCCTGGCGTTGGTCCCAGTCAAGCTCCGAGTCCGTGGACTCCCATTTACCCCTGACTCAGAGGGAAGTCTCGGTACCGAAGGTGAGTCAACATGCAGAATTCGTGGAAGGGGCACGCCACTTCCTGGAGCCCCCCAGAGGCCGGCACCAGGAGAAGAGGGGCTGGCCGTTGCCGAGGGCTCACCGAGGACACAGGTCCCGGTCCCAGTCTAGGGGGCCGGAACGTAGAGACCCAGAGTCTGGAGAGTTGTGCAGGAGTCTTTCAGAGCATGTAGCTTTGTATCTGTTTGTTCCGCAAACAGAGCTTTGCCGTCAAATGGGAGATCCTGCATGGCAGCCTGCTCCTCGCTGGACACTGCATCCAAAACTGCCTGCAGGGTTGCCCTGGCAGCCGCTGTACCCTCTTCCACCAGTGCTTTGAACCCCTTCCTGTCGCACTCCTGGAGGGAGTCCTCGAACTTGGGCAGGGAACCCAACAGATAGAATCCATACCAGCCCAGGAGAGCCACCCGTACCTGGAAGCTTGAGGGCAAATACATTTTTTCTTCCAAAAGAGTCCAGCCTCCATGAATCTTTATTTTTGGGGATAGGGGTTGGCTGGCCCTGCCGCTCCCTGTGGTTGAATGACTCGACCACCAGGGAGTTAGGAGCAAGGTGGGTGTATAGGTATCCATGCCCCTTGGCAGGTACAAAATACTTGCATTCTGGGCCAGTGCAACCATTTAGGCGAACTAGGCGGTTGCCTAGGGTGCCGAGATTTGGGGGTGCCAAAAAGTGCCCCCCATTTTTTTTTAAATGTTTGACCGGCCACTGCCGCTGGGACAGAAATGGAGTCTGAGCTGCCTGCGGCAGCCGGCTACCCAGGGGGACCCCCGGGTCAGCGCGCAGCTGCGGCAACTGGCAGCCCAGGGGGTCCCCTGGGTCAGGGCGCCGCCTCGGCATCCCGCAGCCCAGGGTGTCCCCCGGGTCAGGGCGCTGCCGCGGCAGCCAGCAGCCCAGGGGATCCCCTGGCTCAGGGAAACCCCGGGCTGCCAGCTGCCGTGGAGGCGCACTGACCCTGGGTCAGCGTGCACCGCCGCGGCACCCAGCAGGCCAGGGGCCCCCTGGGTCAGGGCGCCGCCGTGGCAGCCAGCATCCCAGGGAGTCCCCTGGGTCAGCGCGCCGCTGCGTCAGCCAGCAGCCCAGGGGGTCCCCTGGGTTAGGGCGCCGCCGTGGCAGCCAGCAGCCCATGGGATCTCCTGGCCCAGGGAAACCCCGAGCTGCCGGCTGCCATGGAGGCGCACTGACCCTGGGTCTGCGCGCACCGCCGCGGCAGCCGACAGGCCAGGGGCCCCCTGGGTCAGGGCGCTGCCACGGCAGCCGGCATCCCGGTGGTCCCCCGGGTCAAGGTGCCGCCACGGCCGCCGGCAGCCCTGGGAGTCCCCTGGGTCAGGGCGCCGCTGCGACTACCCAGAGGTTCAGGCTGCCGGCAGCGTGCTGACCCAGGGGTATCCCTGGGCTGCTAGCAGAGGCTCAAAAATCAGAATCCCTCTCCCTCCCAGAGCAGGGGCTCCAGCCTATGCAATTTTTCTCATGGGGGGGCGGCAGCGGCTGGGCAGAGCTGCACAGCCCTGCTTAGCGCACGTGGTAGGAGCCCTGCGATGGCGCGACACAAGGGCTTCTGGAGGAAAGCGGGGGCTGCCCCCTGGCTCAGCCTCCACATCAGCCCCAGCAAGGGGCAGGAGAAGAAAAAAGCCTCAGCGGTGGTCTGGTGGAGTGGAGGAAAAATGAAGACCCTGATGCTCATGTGCTGGGTAAGGTAAGTAAGTGCTTCCCCACAGTTCGGCCTCAGGTGCCTGTGCTCCTGCCCTCTTGGCCCTTGGCTGGTCCCTGCTCCTGCTCCCCTTGTATGTGGGTGGCTCAAGAGAACAGCAGCCTGCAGAACTGAGCTGCCCCAGTGCCCCCAGGCACCCCCCTTGACCTCATCACCCCCACAGCCCTGACCCCCAGCTCCGAGCCCAGCCCATTTGAGCTGGACACCACCCGGACCCCATCTCCCCACATCCCTGAGCCCAGCCCCTGTGAGCTGGGCACCCCTGAACCCAGAGCCCAGCTCCCCACCCAGCCCTCGGCAACAACAGCACACCCCCAGGCAGCGACAGCCCGTTGGTACCAACCATCACAATCACCCGTCATCTGCCCATTATGTAATTGCAAATGTATACAGACCATTACAGCTTTTAATGTTTTTAAATAATGTATTTAGTGTATTTTCAAATTATTACAAGTTAATTTTTGAATGTATTTCACTAGTTATTTTTTACATTTCCTAATATATGTTACTATAGTATTGCAAATGTTATATGGAAGGGGCCCCCAATTTTGCTTTGCCCAAGGCCCCCTGAATCCTCTGGGCAGCCCTGTCTGAGTTTTAAGCCCTGCTGCTGTGTTTTGCCTGCAACAGGCAGGCCTAAGCCTGTGAGTGACGCCCATAGCAGCTGCCTGAAGAAGTGCTTGGGGGAATCATGCAGAAGGAGCGTGATATTTGTTTGAGTTCTCTCCTCATGGAGGCTGTGCTCCACTTGGTGCAGGACAGCAGTCTCAGCAGGACTCTAGGCCCAGCACCTTCCCTCAGTTTGTGGACTTGTACTGCACCCATCACCGGGCTCAGTCTGGCACCGTTACCCCTCACCAGTGCCCAAGAAGCAGTCAAAAAAGTTGGATGGACTGGTTAGGTTAGTTGTCGTGCTGTTGCTTGGCCAGTGTAGAGACCACTGACTGCATAATATTCCTCTGGGATGTTCTGTCCTGAGCACAATTGGCATGTTATGAGGTGGTGCCTGTGAGGGACAGGTGTCTGTTTATGTCATCCAGCCATCATGTCTAAGGTCTTCTGTGGGGGGGAGCTTTTCCATTCTGCTTTCATTGGATCAAAGTCAAAGATTATTTTCACAGGGAAGTTAGTAGGCATTTAGAGCAAATGAACATACCACCACAGAGAGCACTTGGCAACCATTTGAGTGTGTGTGACCTATTTAGTTAGAAAATGGAATTTTTCGTTCAAATTGAGTTCGTACCATTTGATGTTTTTAATCATTTGGAGGTGCATGGCTAGTTAGGCAGAATGGGTTCCGCAGCACTCCCAGTCAGATTTTGATATGAAGGAAGGATGTATACGTGACTAAAAAAGGTGTATTTCTGATTACAATCAACATTGCTTAATTTTAAGGAAAAGTCATCTTGATCTCTTAATCAATATTTATGTCAAACAGTTGATGAAATTAAAATAGTTAATTATAGTAAGTGACATGCATTCTCTATCCTTTACTTTTAAACAGTGAACAAGAAAAAGGACTGATAGCAATAAAATTTCTTTTTTTTTGGTTTACAGTTGATGCAGCCTCATGGCAGATAAAAAAAAATGGTCTGGGGCACAATTTCATGACCGTGTATTGTGTATAATGTATGTGATTTTTGGGGGGGGGCGGGGGCAAGATGGAAGTTTCGCCTAGGGCGCAAAATATCCTTGCACCGGCCCTGCTTGCATTCCAGTCTCTTAGAGATGGGGGCCAGTGAGGCCTATGTTTGCCACAGGGCATTTGAAATTTTTGCCACCTCTTCATGGAGAGGCAAGGCCACCATGCCTGGTGCCAAGAAGGACAGCACATTAAACAGGGAGTCCGAGGGCTCCTCCATCTCCTCTGCTTGGAGGTGGAGGCTTGATGCCAGCCTTTTTAAGAGTTCTTGGTGCTTCCTAAAGTCCTCCTGGGGGAGGGAGGCAGAATCGTAATCGCCTCATCCAGGGAGGGCGATGAGGCCAGCATGGTACTTTGTGTGTCCATCGTCACTGGAGGGTCCACCATGTGGTAGGTCTCCGGACATGGTGCTGAGGATGTACATCTCACCGACTCTTTCCTCTGAGGTCTGGAGAGGGAGGCCGATGGACCTTCTGAGGCTCCAGCCACCAAGTGAGACCCTACCAGGGGCTGTCTTGGGGGACACAGTGCCCACTGGTACCATTGGGCTGGCCATGGGGCCTGGTGCCACTGGCCCAACCTATTGATGGACGACTACAAAGGGAGGCTGGGCTGATATACGACCTGCCGCTGTCCCCGGACTGGGAGGAGCGGCAGCACCAGGAGCAATGCTGACCACGGGACCACGATCCTGACGTGGAGGACCGGTACTGTCTAACAGATGCTTCGTGTTCGGCTCTGGCAGGTGGATCCGCGACGGCAAGACACTGGTGATCGACGCTCAGGCCTGCGGAAGTGGTACCGTGGCAGGGTCCTGGAGCAGGACACCTAACGGGAATGACATTTACATCTGTGCCATGACTGGCTGCGATAACCCCTCTGAGATGAGGACCTTTGGCGATGTCTGCCTTGGTCACGATGGCATTCGCTCCTCAAGGCGGAGCAGTGCCCAGAGTCTCGGTCAGATGGAACCCAACCAGACAGCCTGGTAGGTGTCGAGGGCAATTCACGAGGACTTTGTCCTGAACGGTCACTGGGAGTCGAACGGTGTCAGGAACATTCTCTCGACTGAGACCGGTACCGAGCCGGGAGCAACTGCAGAGATCCCAGTGGCGACTTGCCTCTAGAGCTCTGGGCCGACATCACCGGTGCTCCTGGTACCGGCATGGACATAACATCCTGGGCTGCCTGCGGGGCCTCCGGCATGGAGGACATCCGGGGAGGCCTGCTCCAAATGGGCTGGGCTACTCTGCTCAACTTGAGTCAGAGGCCTAGAGGATTGAGGACTGCCCAAGGACTGCCTGAGGACTAGCCTCTGTCCCGGGTTTACTCCGGTGCCGGGGCGAAGGTGGCCTCTTCCTAGCCTTCTTGGCATGCCCTGTGGATGGGGAGCGGTGCCAACTAGTCAATGGCGCTGAAGGGTCACCACGCACCGACATCGCGGTGCCTGGCGGCGACTCGGAGCGGCGCGCCGGAGCCAGGGTCAGCACCGACTCCATCAGGATAGCCCGGAGCCTAATGTCCCTTTCTCTCTTGGTCCGAGGCTTAAACGACTTGCAAATCTTGCAGCGATCGCTGAGATGGCTTTCCTCCAAACAGTGCAGACAGTCCGTGTGCAGATCGCTCAGCGGCCCAAATCACCTGCAAGTGTCACATGACTTGAAACCCAGGGCATGGGGCATGCCCCGGCCCGGGCGCTCTAGCTAAAGTAAAGTAACTAACTAACTACAGGTTCATACACTGAACGAACAAGCAGTTCTGGGGACGAGCTTCAGCAAAGCTGGAGTAGGGGAGTTCCGAAGCACCTTCACCAGCTGCAAGAAGGAACTGAGGGTGGGGGGAGCTTGCAGCTCCCCTTATACCGCGCCATGGAGGCACCACTCCAGGGGTTGCTGGAGTGCTTCCTGACGGGTACTGCTAGGGAAAAAACTTCCAGCACTGGTGCACGTGGCGAGCACGCACACCTATTGAGGAATACACCTGAGCAATCATTCGAAGAAGAACCAGGAACATATACACAAAATTATATATTAAAAGAGAGTGACTAGACTTCAAGTTGGGGTGTCTAAGTTTCAAGTAATAAGATTGAACTGTTGATTTTCAAAGCTGGCAGGGGACTTGGACACCCAAAATGATTAAGAGCTGGCAAACCACAGCCATGCTTCTTTGGGATGCCACCTTACTGTTCTGAGCTACTAAAGATTTGAGATCTAAATATTAACACAAGTTCTTGCGCCAAAGCAGCTACTTCCACAACGTCAGTCCAAAGACTGGACAAGTTGAGCAGAGAAGGAACTGACAGTAGCAACTCTCTTGAGCTTTAGAGCTAGAGTTGGTCAAATCTAAATCTCTACTCATCTTCATTAAAAGAGCCATAAAAGGTGCCACAACATTAATCTTCCTTTTCAAGCAGCATAATCCTATAATCTAAGCAAGGTCTTGAAGAGGTACTGAAGTGATGTACTAGCTTATCCTGCTAGGAGTCTGAGTAATTACATTCTTCAAGAGTTTTCCATACATCAACAAAACAGATACAAATTAAAAAAACATTAATTCACTTCTGTGGTTTAGAATTTAAAGTTAAACTTTCCTAATCTGAGTAGGGGATTTAAAGACAACCACTGCCCCATTATTTTAAAATCTCATCTTTAGAAACCTCCAAATCAAGTCTTGACCATTATAAACCGGTAAGGCTTAGTTTGAGCCTCCTACCCACCAAAGGACATAGAAGTTTTTAAATAATTCTGGAGAATCAAAATGTATCTAGTTTAACTGTAAAGATCTCTGAACTTTGTTTGTACATACTGACTTAATCCTAGGACATGTTCTCTAATACCCGCTTACACCATGCCTATCCTTATAGAATTTGACAAACTTTTCAAAGTGCACTTTCCATTCTTTGTATTATATGGCACTGAGGTGGCAGGGAGAAAGAGGGGAAGAAGGATAACATTGCAAAAATTCACCCAGTTGAAAAAAAGAAGTTAAGCTCCTTTGTCCAAATAGGGATTGGTAGCATAGCATGTCCTATCGGTGGGAAGTCTACTTTCAGCAATTACTAACCTTCAATTAGCAGCAGCTAAATTCAGAGCAAAAGAAATTAAGGTATTTCAAAAACCCCTAATGGTGGAAAGCACATTTCCCTGAAGATGGTGAAGAAGAAACTATTTTCCAGAGAATTTTACACAGGGCGCCCCCTGCTGCCCCCGCACCTGGCCACCTGGGTCCCTAGGGTCACTTCCCACCCAGAGACCCACACCCCAGCCCCCAAACCCCTCACCAGGGACCCTAACACCACATACCCCAGAGACCCCCATCCCGTAACCTGCCCCCAGGGACACCCCTCAACCCGGAGAATCCCCAGCCCTGCCCAGCAGCTCCATCCCCCAGGGAACACCCCCCAGCCCCCACCTGGTGCTGCTGGATCTGGGCCTGGACGAAGGCGTCTCGGAACCGAACCTCCTGCAGGAGCCGACTCAGTGCCCCGCTGGGAAACAGCTGGGGGGGACCCCGAGATTGAGACTGCGGCACCACTGCTGGCCCCCAAAAGCAACACCCCCTCCCCACCCCACCCTAAAGCTGCCCCGCCGCCTGCTGGCCCCCCACAGCGACACCCCCTCCCTGCCCCACAGTGCCCCCTGCAGCTCCTCCACCGCCTCCCACACCCCACAGTGACACCCCCACCCCACAGCACTCCCTGAAGCTCCCTCGCCACCTCCCATGCCCCACAGCGACACCCCCTCCCTGCCCCACAGCGCCCCCTGCAGCTCCCCTGCCTCCTCCCGTGCCCCACAGTTACACCCCCTCCCCGCCCCACCCCCGTCCCACAGCACCCCCTGCAGCTCCCTCGCCACCTCTCGCGACCCACAGCGACACCTCCTCCCCTCCCCACAGTGCCAGTCCCTGCCCCACAGCGCCCCCTGTTACCTCCCCACCTGGACATCTGGGTACCTTAGGGTCGCTCCCCACTCCCCCACCCAGACACCTGGGTCCCCTCAGGGCACTCCCCCCGCTGGATGCCGCAGTCCCCTAGGGGCGCTCTCTGCCCCCCCAGATGCCGGGGTCCCCTAGGGGTGAGTCCCTGCCCCCCCCGCCCAGACACCAGGGTCCTCTCGGGGCGCTTCCCACTTGCCCGGACGCCGGGATCCCCTCAGGGCATTCCCCGCCACCCCCGGACGCCGGGGTCCTCTGGGGCGCCCACCCTACTAACCATGGGGCCGAAGGCCAGGGCGCAGATGGTGCGACATGTCTGCAGCGAGAAGTCCTGGGCTGTGTCCACAGTGCCCCCCCCATAGCTACGGAAAACCTGGGGGGCAGAGACAGGTCAAGTGGGGGCAGAGCCCCGGGCCCGTGACTCCCCCTCTCCCCCCGCCAAAGCGGATCCCCGGGAGAGGTGCCAAGGCAGATCCAGGTTCCCGGGAGGATGGGTGGGAAGTGAGATGTTGGGGGGGTCCCGGTTGGGGGGGTCCCCAGGGTGAAGGAGCCCTATGGGGGGTGGGAGATCCCTGGGGGGGGGTCCCCGGAGGTGAAGGGTGGTCCCTGGGATGAATTGGGTCCCTATGGGGGGTGGTATTTCCCTGGGGTTAGGGGGTCCCTGGGGGGTCCCCGGAGGTGAAGGGGAGTTCCTGAGGGGGATCTCTGGGGTCTCTAGGATGAAGCAGGTCCCTATGAGAAGTGGTATTTCCCTGGGGGTTAGGAGGTCCCTGGGGGGTCCCCAGAGGTGAAGGGGGCTTCCTGGGGGGGGTTCCTGGGAGGAAGGGGGTCCCTATGGGGTGTGAGAGTTCCCTGGGCTTAAGCGGTCCCGGGGGGGGTTCCTGGAGATGAAGGGGGATTCCTAGGGGGGATCCCGGGGTCATTAAGATGAAGCAGGTCCATATTGGGGGTGGTATTTCCCTGTGCTTAGGGGGTCACTGGGGGGTCGAAGCGAAGCCCTCACCTGGCAGAGCATGGCTGCCCTAGAACCGGGTCCAGCTGCAGACGCTGGGCGCAGGCCAGGGTCGAGTGAGCCGCTTTGCGCTGCAGCCACCAGCCGGGGGTGAAGTCGCCCAGGGACAGATGAGATCCACTGCGGGGGCTGGGGGGAGAGGGTTCGTGACCAGGCGGGGAGAGACCCCCCACCCCCATCCTCACCCCCACCCAAGCCCCCAGGACCTGCCCCTTTCCCGTTCCAGCATTAACTCTGGACCCTACTAATGGCAGAGCCCAGGGGAGTCGGAGCTCCGAGAGCTGGAGGAGGGGATGACCCCCCCATACCTTCATGAACAGCCCCCCAACCCTCTGGCAACACATCCCTCACCTTCCAACAGCCCCCCCAAAACCAGCCCCAACCTCCCATCTCAGCCCCCAGCCCCCCATTACCGACAAAGCTTAGGGGGCGCCCGGTGAAATCGGACCATTTCTGGGTCAGCGCCTGGTGGAGGGACTCCATGCTGTTCAGCACCAGCACGTCTGGGGGCACACGCAGGGGGGCTAATAGGGGGACCCAGGAGGGGAGGGAACCCAACCTGGGACAGAGCAGGGAAGGGGTAAGCCCAGGGGGGGAAGGGGGAAAGGAAGGGGGCCCAGTGGGGGAGGGGACCAGGCACAGGGGTGAAGGAAGAGAGCCCGGTGGGGGAGGGGCCAGGAACAGAGGGGAAAGAAGGGGGCCCCGGGGGTCCAGCAGGGGGGTCCCGGTCCCGCTCACCCTTGGCCCCGAAGCGGAGCCGGTAGACGGGCCTGTAGCACCGGGCAAGCTCCAGCAGGTGCAGGGGCCGCTTGGGTTGCAGCATGTGGGGCAGCCCCCCACCAGGGGCAGGGCTCAGGGGCCAGGCAGGGTGCTCAAGCCCCCCGCCCCTGCAAGCCCTCCATCCACCCCCCAGCACGGCCAGGGCCAGCAGGAGCAGAGCGGCCATCAGCATCGCTGGGGCGTGGGGGCGCCAGCGGGATATAAAGCCCCCAAGTCCTTCATCATGGGGCCTTGGAGAGACATGCGTGATGCAGGGTGCCCCTCACTCCCGACCCGCAGCCCCCTGCTCTGCCGGTGCCCCTCACTCCCAACCCGCAGTCACCCCTAGCACCACCGGTGCCCCTCACTCCCAACCCGCAGCCTCCAGCTCCACCGGTGCCCCTCACTCCCGACCCACAGCCCCCTGTTTTGCCAGTGCCCCTCACTCCCGAACCGCAGCCCCCCCCAGAGTCACCAGTGCCCCTCACTCCCGACCCACAGCCCCCAGCTCCAACGGTGCCCCTCACTCCCAACCCCCAGCTCTCGGCTCCGCTGGTGCCCCTCGCTTCTGACCCGCAACCTCCCTGCTCCGCCAGTGCCCCTCATTCTCAACCAGCAGACTCCCTGCTCTGCTGGTGCCCCTCACTCCCAACCCGCACTCCCCTTCCCAGCACCACCGGTGCCCCTCACTCCCAAACCGCAGGTCCCCTGCTCCACCGGCATCTCTCACTCCCAACCCGCAGCTCCCTGCTCCGCCAGTGCCCCTCACTCCCGAGCTGTAGCCCTCTTGGTTCCTCCCCTTCTCTCTGCCAGCGCCCCTCACTCCCAACCTGCAGACCCCAGCCGGGCCAGTGCCCCTCCTTCCCCGACCAGCAGCCTCCTGGGTTCCCCCCCACAAGGTCTGCTGGTGCCCCTCACTCCCGATCTGCAGCCCCTCCAGCGCCACCAGTGCCCTTCACTCCCAACCGGCAGCCCCCTGCTCTGACAGTGCCCCTCACCAGGGCCGACTTTAGGAAGTGTGGGGCCCAATTCCAACAGTTTCAATGGGGCCCCAGCAGGGATGACCAAAAAAAATCCATCACTGAAAATTTTTAAATCAAGATTGGATGTTTTTCTAAAAAAACACACATCAGATCTTACCCACAAATCACGCTCTTGCCAATCCTTTAGAATTTAAAATCTAAAGGTTTATTCATGAAAGGAAAAAGATAGAGATGAGAGCTAGAATTGGTTAAATGGAATTAATTACATACAGTAATGGCAAAGTTCTTAATTCAGGCTTGTAGCAGTGATGGAGTAAACTGCAGGTTCAAATCAAGTCTCTGGAGAACATTCCTTATGCTCTAGAGAATATTTTGGGGAAGTTCAATGGGTTGTGTTACACTGGGGGTCTGATTAGATGATCACAATTGTCCCTTCTGGCCTACAGGTCATTGACTGACAGGGCAATGAGGAGGGAAGACATCCTCCCTCTCCCAAGAGCTAGAGAGGACCTACCATGCTGTTACCTTCCCCTCCAGTTACATAGGTGAGCTACGTGTACAGTTTGATGGGTCTGTATCATTTCAAAGTTTTTTGTTTTATTAATAATTAAATAAACTCTGCTAGCTCTAATTTTAGTGTTTGATAGGAATCTCAGTGGAGGCGGAGAAAAAGGCCTATCAGGTTGCCTATTGACAGTGCCAGGAGAAAGAAGGTACAGGAGGCTCTCCCTGCAATTGTCAGAGGGGGTAGCAGGCTGCTATAGCCCACGACTAAGAAAGCAGGATCTCATAGGAGGAGCCATTGCCTCTTGGGAAAAGGAGTTTTGTGGGGAGGAGGGTTGCAGGACCTTCCAAGGATGGGATTGTTCAAATGATTAGCCAAGCTACAAAAAAGAAAGCTGGACTCAGGCCCTTTTTTGAAGTTTTCCCCCTCACTCTCTGTGAGGTTTGTTCAACTTTCTACGCCAAGAATCCTACTTTATAATGCAAACTTCATAAGGATGGTCACTGAAGGTTGTTGCTCCCTTACTGTAACTACCAGACGTTAATCAGTCCTGACTAGAGAAATGAATCCTTTCTAGAGCTGTGGTAGCAAAGAGTGGGGGGTTGACTCTGAATCTGAAAATAAAAATAAACTCTGCTCCAGAGATTTCAGAAAGCCCATTCTTTTTTCTTAGAAGCATAGAATCACAGAAGATTATGTTTGGAAGAGACCTCAGGAGGTCATCTAGTCCAACCCCCTGCTCAAAGCAGGAACATCCTCAACTAAATCTTCTCATCATCTTAGACTTGTGTTTTGAATGTGAGCTCTTGTATCTATGGTGAAAATGTTGAAAAATATTTTTTTTTTGCAAAAAGTGCCTGCTTTCCATGGATTTTTTTTTAATTTTTTTGTCAAAAAAAGAATACCTGAACAGCAAACTATTTCAGTTTGAATATGCTACCATGGTACCTCATGGGAGTTGTAGTTTGGTTTCCTCATGTCTCCATTCTCCTCTATGGGCTGTGCTCCTCAGCTGAAGTCTATCTTCCATTCTGCACCATAGCCAGGGACTCAGGTTATATATTGCCTCTGCTCAACAAGAGGAGAGACTGTGGTGCATTATGAGAGATGTAGTCCAGTCCGGAAGCCTAGCCTATTCAGATGGAAGCAGGAGGTACCACCACAGCATTTCTGAATCAAAATACTTTGATTTCCCCCCACCCCTCGAAAAGGAGAAATTTCCACAGAAATCACTTCCATTTTCTATCTAGGCCTAATATTCATGTAAAAAAGGGCTAAACAATAAAGTAGACATGCAACATCTTCTGCTACTGCAAGGACAGGTATCAAGTGACTAGTGTAACTACGGTGACCAAGTGTCCGGAACACCCGGCTGAAAAGGGATCCTGGCGGCTCCAGTCAGCACCACTGACTGGGCCGTTGACTGTCCGGTTGACTATCCAGTAGCAGGCTCCCTGCTAGCATCTATGCTGTGCGGCTCCCAGGAAGCAGCTGGCATGTCCCCACTCCAGCTCCTAGGCATAGAGTCAGCTAGGGGGCTCTGCATGCTGCCCCCACCCCAAGCGCCACCCTCAGAGCTCCCATTTGCTGGGAACTGCAGCCAAAGGGAGCTGTGGGAGCAGCACCTGTGGGTGGGGCAGCGTGCAGAGCTGCCTGGCCCTGCCTCCAAATAGGAGGCAGAGGAGTGACATGGAAAGCGTCACCTGGAGCCTGCACCTCTGAGTCCCCTGGCACCCCAACCCCCCACCCCAGCCCTAATCTCCCTCCCACTCTCCGAACCCCTCCATCCCAGCCTGGAACCCTTCTTTACCCCACACCCCTTATTCCTAGCCCCACATCAGAGCCTGCACTCCCACCTAGGGCCCTCACACCACTGCATCCCAACCCCTGCCCTAGCCCAGAGACCTCTCCTGCACCCTGAACCCCTCATTTCTGTCCCCACCCCAAAACCTGCACCCCCAGCCCAGAGCCTGTACCTCCTCCTACACCCCAACTCCCTGCCTCAGCCTGGAGCTCCACCCTCAGCCCAGAGCCCCCTTCTCATCCCTGGCCCCATCCCATAGCCCACACCCCCAGCCAGAGCCCTCACCCCCTCTCGCATCCCAGCCCACTGCTTCAGCCTGGAGCCCATTCCTGCACTCTGAACTCCTCATTTCTGGCCCCACCCCAGAGCCTGCACCCCCAGCCCCCTGAGCCAGCCCCGTGAAAATGAGCGAGTGAGTGAGGGGGGATGGAGTGAGGGGGGCCTAGGAGAAGGGGTGGGACAGGGGCAGGGCCTCATAGGAGAGGTGGGGCATGGGGCAGGGCAAGGATGTTCAGGTTTGTGCCAGTAGAAAGTTGGCAACTCTAATTGTAGCTGTGGCTATGCAAATAAGATAATGGAGAGTTAATCTGCTAATACTTGTGTTAAGCATGCCGAACAGAGGTCTGGGCAGAGTCAAGCTGAGATGACAGCTCATGTAGTTCATAGAAGTGATGTGCCCCTCTCTGACCAATCTACCTCCTGAGTGCTAACTAAATGTTACAACTACTGTAAAGGGGCATTTGAGTCCAGCACACAAACTCCATTATAAGCCTAGATATACAGTACTAACATCTGTTCTGAGTCACACCAGTTTTCGTTGGAGTAATTCAAATTCTTTATGTAAAAGCATAATAAAGAACTGCTGTCAGATGTTACCACATGAAGTTAAAAACTGCACTGGGACCGGTGCCCACCAGGAGAATTCAGTGTAGGTGGTATTTCTTCCACTTGGGGCTCTACGGGAGTTCTGCTAGCTAGTGGAGGCTGCTGAGGAGATGTGCTGATTCATAGCATCTCTCCATCCCCAAATGCTTTGGCAATACGCCTTCCCTGGCCTGCAGTGTACATTTTTTGCTGGGTGGCTGAGGGATTCTGGTGCTATGTGCTGCTGCATTCCTACTCCCATGATTTGACTTTCCATTACAGGGGCCTATGCCCGGATTATGTTGGTGGAAGCTGGCACAGGCCCTAGAAGAAGTTGCCAGGAAGACTGTTGAAGCCTAAGGCATAAATTAGTACAAAACGGAGCTAGATTTGTTTCCTTAGAAAAATGGGATTAAGGGTTGCAATTATGCAAGGGAAAAAGCCACCTAGACAAGAAGGTACAATGACGATAGGCCAATTAAAAGCATCTATGTGTTTGGAACAGTAGGCTTTTTCCTGTTCCTAAAAGTTCTATACCGTGGGCACAAGTTAGAATGCTGCAAAAGGGACCACAGTTTCTGGGTGATTGCTTATCTGTCTGAAGTTGACATATTAGTTCTATGTAAAGGACATTTTATCAAATATTTGAGAACATTAGAAACAACCAAGAACATGAAGAGTTGAATTCATCCCTGCTTCATTCCAGTTTTAAGTCAGTAGTGCTCCAGTGATTTATCGTTCAGGAGGTGTGTAACATACATCTGAGAGAGGGTGCACTGGAGGCGGGGAGAAATGGTAGTAACAGGAAAAGCAACTGAAAGGAAGATGTATGTTAGAGAGTGGGGCTTGCTGTATATTGCATCTTCCTATTATTTTCTGCCTGCTATGCCTCTCATTGCACCCCTTACTGTCTACATTACACTTATGTTGCACATCCATTGACTGCCAAGTCACTGCCAATTACTCTAATTTATCCCTTGCATCTACTTACAAATATTTTCTGGCCAGCTGACACCATCATTTATGTTATTTGGCCCAGAGACCGCCCTGAGAGTTGGGTTTACTCCAGAGGGAGGGATGGATAGATTCTCAGCTGCTGTAAATCAGCATAGCTCCACAGAGCTAAGGCTCTAGCCCTGAATTTGACCCTCATATCTTCCTGCATTTAATCTTGCTTTAAAAGTGGGGAAACTAATGCTTGAGCTCATGGACATGTATCTTTTTATAAGCTACGAAGTGTTTGACTATAAAAGATCCAAAATAGACACACTTAGAAATCAGGATATTTAATTTTGGAAGCATAACTTTCTGCTTGAGTAACTTTGTTGCAAAGTTACATAAGGGAAGGGACTGGAAATTTGTCATTATATGCAGCAACTACTAAAGTGCCTTGCAAATTGTGCTATAATAGGATTGTGGAACAGATCAATTCGGCTGCTCTTCTAGGCACAGCAAGTCTGAAAAATAGCCGTTATCAAAATCCCCCATCTGCTGGATACAGGTTGAAATGCAACCATTGGAACCCTTAGGAACTGTCCAGCAGTATTTAAGATATACAACTTCTGTTCTGGGGGTGCTCAGGGTAAGCAGATTTAAAGGAAAACTGCAATTAATATAATTACAAAGAAGAAGAAACTTTGAAGCACTCATATATTTATATTTGACACAAACAGTAAGCCACCATCTTGCCAGTCTGCTGATTTACGCCTGGATTATGCCATTAAGAGACAGCATGTAAGAGTGTCCACAGGTCCACATTGTGGTGGAAGTCTTGAGAGAATTTTTGGCCAGTTCAAACATTATCCCTTATGGGACACCATCTGGCTTTCTTTTGGGGGAGCCTAGTGCTAACTGTGACATAAATCTTGTGCAGTACCTGTACATCCCAGCCTTGCTGTGGCTGGCCCTTCCACAATTGTGCACTTGTGTGCAGAAGTCCCATGCTCATGGCTAATTTTAAAAATATTTATCTCAGTAGGTGGGTCTAGAGCTCCTGCACTTCTAAAATTACCACCTCACTTCATGTCTCTCTGAGCCTGTGTTCTGTCTTTGTTCATAACACACTGTAGAACCCTAACCACAAGCCAGAATTAGAATCCACTAAAGCCTAACATTGCTATTCTTGAAGTAATGTGTTCAAAGGAGTTGCATGGGTGTAAAGGAAGGTAGAATTTGGCCATGAGCTTGAAGTGAGGGAGCCTCCTGTTAACATCTATGCAGAAAATACCCATCCAGGTGATAGCAGACCTAGGCATTAGATGTCAGAATATCTGAGCACACTTCCATTTCATGTTTGAGTACAACACTGCTGCACCTCTCCGTTGTAAACCATGGCACTGTTTGCTTTCTCATCACACCCTCTTCTCCTTACCTTCTTGTGTTTGTAGTAGTGAAGGCAGCCATCATGTTTCAGCACAAACCATCTCTTCCTCCAGCTCTTCAGTATCCCTGAGTGAGTTGGCTTGTGCAAATATCCTCGACATGTTGGCCTGGGAGTGTTGGGGCAGCGGCTAATGTCTGATCCAACCAAGAGGGTCAAGATATCAGGGCCTGAAATTTTTCATTACAAAGATTTGAGAGTGGAGAAGAAATGGAAATAACAATTAACCTAAACTAAAAAGTGTATCCTCCTTCCTTGTAGAAATATAAAACAAGGAATGAACAGAAAAAAAATCTGAACTCATTTTGTACTGGAGACAGCACTGTACCTTCAGGACCCAGTTTCCAAAGAAGCCCCTGAAGTTAGGCCTCTACATTTTTCACATGTACCTCAATGAGGTTGCAAAGCCTACATTTGAGGGGAAAAGCTGGTAACTGCATATATACTGGAAGGGGACACTTCTAAGTCCAAATCCAGATTGGTGTGCAGAAATGTTAGTTCACACAGAAATGTTGTGGGTGCAGCTTAGGAAGCTCCTGTGAAACTTTAGCTTTTAATCTCTTCAGTATGTTCCTTGGGATTCTTTCTTTGCATGTAGGGGTCCTCCTGGATGCCACAACTTCTGTCTCAACCATCTTCCAGGCTACGGAGTACTGGATATATGCCCCACGTGCACTGTCCCTGCCCTCCCACCTGCTCCTTAATTGGCTGATGGGAATTGCTCAAAAGGGATGTTAGACTGCTAGGCTAGCTGAAAATATATTGTCATGATCAGATTCTCCTATGCTATGCTATGATAGTATTTTACAATAATCATACAATACCTTGATGCTATCAGCACATGCATGTATTTACCCTCCAAAGACCTGAAATCCTTATTACACAGATGGAACTTCTAAGCAGCACCAGGACAGACAGCAATCCCTAAAAAACCCTTGAAAACTATGACTATGGCACATTTTCATTTGCAAAATGTTTGCTGTTAAGGCTGCATCTTTTTATGGTGACAGTTGATGTTGGAACTACTGCTGTTAAGCCAAAATTCAGATCATGGAGAGTTTTCTTGGGTGAGTTAAACACTCCTCCACCCCATGAACAGGAATTTATCCAGGAAACAGCTGGTGCACACTTAAATTTAACAGTATGAATCAGTCCTCTATATTTAAAGAACTTGCTATGTGTCAAGATAATTTTGACACTGTTTTGTAAAAACATTTCCATTTCCTGAATTTTCCTTGAGCCTCTATAAAAATCATACGTGGGAGAATTAAGAAGACTAGAGCAGACTGACTCTCCACATGCAAATGTGAATGTATTTGGATTTTAGTCACTACCGTTACAGGAAAAATATGAATGATAAGTATCACTGAGAATTTGTTTCTGCAAAATGCTGTGCCCTGAAGTCACCTTTCTGCTGTCCATACTAGATCTGGGGCCCCAGTAACAGAGATATTGCTAATAGGTGCACAGAGCCAGACTGTGAATTTTCCCCGTGAGGAAACATCAGCCATAAATAGCACATTGGGGTCTCAGAGGCCCCTGTCAGCAGCCATCTCTCTTTGAGGCAGAGTCCCAGAAGCCATGTCACAGAATGTGCTCGTTGGCACCTGGCATTTTAGCTCAGGTTTAATGATAGTAGAGGTAGATAATAGCAGCATCTAGGGCAGGGGTCGGCAGCCTATGGCACACGTTCCAAAGACGGCACGGGAGCCAATTGTTAATGGCACGCGGCTGCCGGCTGGGACTCCACGTGCCATTAAAAATCCCGCTGACGCGGCAAGCTGTGGGGTCTGCGGTCCCGCGCCGGAGCGCTGGTTCAGCGCAGCAAGCCGCCTTCCCCCACAGCCCTGCAGCCGCCCGCGCAGCGCTCTGGGGGCTGGGGCTGCGCGCTGCCGCGGGGCAGCGTTTGGCTCCGTGGGGAGGGAAAGACGCTCCCCGCTCACCTGGAGCCCTGCTGCCGCGCGCACAGCGCTCTGAGGGGCGGGGCTCCGGATGAGAGAGGAGCCTCATGGTAAGGGAGCCGGCTGGGGGGTGGCTAGGGGGTGGGGGCAGTCAAAGGACAGAGAGCAGGATTGGGAGTGGTATACTGGGGGTGGTTAGGGGCGGGGATCTCTGGAGGGGGCAGTCAGGGAGCAGGGTGGGTTGGATGGGGGGTGGTATACTAGGGGGTGGTTAGGGGTAGGGATCTCTGGAGGGGCAGTCAGGGAGCAGGGTGGGTTGGATGGGGGGTGGTATACTAGGGGGTGGTTAGGGGTGGGAATCTCTGGGGGTGGTTAGGGGAGGGGATCTCTGGAGGGGGCAGTCAGGGAGCAGGGAGGTTGGATGGGGGGTGGTATACTGGGGGGTGGTTAGGGGTAGGGATCTCTGGAGGGGGCAGTCAGGGAGCAGGGAGGTTAAATGGGGGGTGGTATACTGGGGGGTGGTTAGGGGCGGGAATCTCTGGAGGGGGAAGTCAGGGAGCAGGGTGGGTTGGGTGGGGGGTGATTAGGTGTGGGGATCTCTGGAGGGGACAGTCAGGGAGCAGGGTGGGTTGGATAGGGGGTAGTATACTGGGGGGTGGTTAGGCGCAGGGATCTCTGGAGGGAGCAGTCAGGGAGCAGGGAGGTTAGATGGGGGTTGGTATACTGGGAGTGGTTAGGCATGGGGATCTCTGGAGGGGCAGTCAGGGAGCAGGGGGGTTAGATAGAGGGTGGTATACTGGGGAGTGGTTAGGGGTGTGGATCTTTGGAGGGAGCAGTCAGGGAGCAGGGGTGTTAGATGGGGCATATGAGTCCCGGGGTCTGTTTGGGGGGTGGATAGTGGGTGGCCAGGGGACAAGGAACTGGGGGGGGTTGGATGAGGCAGGCATTCTGGGGGGACTGCCAGGAGGTAGAGGTGTGGAGAGGGGTTGTGGCAGGCAGGGAGCGGGTGGGGGGGTTGTATGGGTCCAGAGTTCTGGGGGTCCTGTCAGGGGGCGTGGAGTCATTAGATAGGCATGGGAGTCCAGGGGGTCTGTCTGGGTGTGGGGGTGTGGATAAGGGTTGGGGCAGTCAGGAGATAAGGGGCAAGGAGGCTTAGATAGGAGATGGGGTCCCAGGAGGGGGTAGTCGTGACAAGGAGTGGGAGGGGGAGTTCTAGGGGGATGCAGTCACCCAACCCTCTGCCCTGAGCCCTGACCCCCCCAAACACACACACCCAGGCCCCTGTCCTGAACCCTGTACCACCCAGCCCTCTGTTGACTCCTTGACACCCCCCCCATGACCCCAGCCCTGACTGGCACCCCCACACATACCCAGCCCCTCTACCCTGACACCTGCACCCCCCTCACATGCCCCCAGCCCTCTGCCCTGACTCTTGAACCCCCCACATCCCCAGTCCCACCCACATCCCATGCACCCTGCACATCCCCACCCCCACCCTGAGCACCAAACGGGAGCCCCTGCACCCTCACTCACATTCCCACCTGCACTCCTCTCACCACATGGGAGCTGCCCAGGTAAGTGCACCCACACGAAAACCTCCTGCCCCAACCCTGAGCCCCCTCCTTCATTCTAGCTCCTGGCCAGACCCTTCACCCCCAGCCCTGTGCTCGGTCGACTCCCACTCTCAGCTCAGTGCAGAGAGAGGAAGAGAATGGGCCAGAACCAGTGAGAAGGTAGGTACCCACCGTATGTGGGCAGGGCCGGGACCCCAGACTGGCACTCGGCTGAGTTGGTCTGGCAGCCGGGATCCCGGCTGGCAGGAGCCGGAGGATGGAACCCCTGAGCGGCAGTGAGCTGAGCCGCTCAGCCCACTGCCCTTCTGGGATCCCGGCCACCAGCCCTACACAGCCCGCTGCCGGTCTGGGGTTCTGGCTGCCAGACCCTTCCCATCTGGGGTTCTGGCCACAGGCTCCACTCAGCCAACTGCCGGCCTAGGTGAACAGAACCCCAGACCAGCAGCGGGCTGAGTGGCTTGGTGGCATAAAATCAACATTTTAATTTAATTTTAAAGGAAGCTTCTTAAACATTTTGAAAACCTTGTTTATTTTACAATATAACACTAGTTTAGTTAGATAATATATAGACTTGTAGAGAGAGACCTTCTAAAAAACATGAAAATGTATGACCGGCATGTGAAACCTTAAATTAGAGTGAACAAATGAAGACTCAGCACACCACTTCTGAAAGGTTGCCAGCCCCTGATATAGAACTAAAAGTATTAAAAAAAAATTAATACCATGACATGATTCAACATAACAGTATAATATTGAGCATAGGAGTTATTATACTCAAGCAGTGAGGAGAATATACCCTTAGTATAAGAATTTAAGGAGAGTTTTAAATGTGTTACATGTAAGATAGCAAAATTTTCATAAATTAATACCTTTAACACAGTGGTTGAACACACTTTTCTTCCCTCTAAAATTAAATTTTTCCAATGACAAGGTCAGTCTCTAACGAGTGATTTATCCTGGTCTACTAGCAACAATTAGTATTGAGTATTTGGACACCAACAGATGTCTCAAAAGTTCATGTTAATTTTTCCAGACACAAACCAAATACTGGCGCACTTTCAATTTAAGTATATATGTACCTTTACAAGTTAGAAGTTAAGATATAGTCCAAGTGATGTTAGTCAGCAAAATAAATGTTTCACTCACGTTAAAAGTGAACAATTTATGCAGAAAAGTGCAAGCTACAATATACTATCCTCAGAGAGAAAGAATACAGAAATATATATATAACTCCAGGTGTAACTAGATTTGTAACAGAACTACCCTGGATGATTTGTTAGAGAGCGACCTTGTCTAACTGAGAAATGTCATATACCCATAAGAAAATTTATGCATTCCCTGAGTGGAGAAATTCAGATCTACATAGGCTGGTGTGTAGTACTGCCTTCAGATGGCAGTGCAGCCTTATTTGTCGAAAATAGAAGCTACGTAGTGCATTTGCATTAGCCTATCTATCTAGTGAAAGTGTGTGGGGAGGCCTCCACAATAAATTTTTGTAACTGATTTAGTAAAGCACTGCCTTTCTCATTCAGAAGCTGGCAGAGCTTCTTGTGACATAGATCTTGACCTGGGTAAGACAGGGCAGTCCTTGAGCAATACACTTATCATCTTTGGCTAACATGTTTTGGCCTTTTTTTTTTGTCCATTCAAAATTAATGAGAAAAGTAATCGGGTTTTTTTTAAAGCTAGTTCTATTTACATAGGACTTTATGTCTCATCCAATATTAAGAAAGAGAAAGCATCTGTCAGTCTTGTTATTCATAGTGAAAATCAGTAGGGCACTGATAAACAGAAGGTGGCACAATATGGAAGACAACCTAGTTATCAACTAAGTTTGGAAAGCCTGTATGCAAGGGCTGTTAAT
Organism: Gopherus evgoodei; assembly: GCF_007399415.2. Taxonomy (NCBI): domain Eukaryota; kingdom Metazoa; phylum Chordata; order Testudines; family Testudinidae; genus Gopherus; species Gopherus evgoodei. Next base: position 198,451,223 of record NC_044324.1, on the reverse strand, counting down.
CTCAGACATCTGACAATTATCACGAGAATGTGTGATAATAAAGATTAAAAACAGAGGGCCACTTGAAAGAGGCTCATTGGGAGGGGTGTACAGAAACAGGATTCAGAACCAGGATTTTAGCCAAAATGCCATATGGTACAGGTTAGCACAGCCACTAATTGGGCCCAGAGCCAAAGGGTCAGATTCCGATACCTGATTGCTTACCCTGTATGCATTGTCCTATTGATTTCAAAATGGACTATTTGCAGATTAAGGTACTGCTAATTATGAGCAAAGCTACTCTGATCTGGCCCAATGTGTATGAAAAAAGGCATTATGCAGGTATTCTGATACAAAATTAGTCCCTTCTGAATGTCTTGAGATGGATCTTAGACTAAGATGAGAGAAATTCAATCAAGTATTCAACAGTCTGCAGGTGGCATACAGCTGGTTAACAGCTAGGAAGAACAGAAGAATTCATAGGCTCTTCATGGGGAGAAAGGGTTTTCGGGGAGCAGTTAACAGTGGAACTCAGTTTGGGAGCAGCATGTCTTCTGAGTTGGCAACTTCCATTTTTGAAGAAATCTGACAGAAGAGTGAAACCAAAACCAGGTGTACTCCACATACTAGCCTAGTTTTTTGGATACCAGGATGCCATTGATTAGCATCATCCCGTGTATTCACACAATTAACAGAATGCAAATTAAACCTAGGTCTTTTAAACAACTTAAATCTAGGTCTTTTGAACAACTTCAAAAGGTTAGTACTAATTAAGCATAAAAGGTAAAACAACAAGGGTGAATTTTAGACGGATTAGAAACTTGATCCTGGAAACAGACCTTTGAAATGCAAGGGTAAAGTCAGTTCATATTGAGTGAGCTAATTGTGGCCTAAGATGTTCATGGCAGTAAAAAGGTTCTTCTGAAATAAAGAGCATGAAGAACAATAATTCCTAATGAAGAATCGATTTGACTAATTTCACTTCTGTTGGCAAAATACACAGAGAAGATGGCAATGTTCTCAGTGTCATTCCTTATTCAACAGCACTTTTTGCAAGTTTCCTTTGCTCCCTGGCTAACGACTTGAAATTAAAGCTGAGTTGCTTAGATGCGATTGACTATGGAAGTCACCTGGCACATGTCTGATCGCTGATTGAAGAAGTGTTGCATTTGTCCTCAGGTGTCTGGTGCAAATGCTTGTGAAAAGCAAGTTTAAAATGAGCTTTTCATGAGCACAAGATTAGAATTTGCTCTTTTGTTTGCTGTGGTATCTGAGTTCCTCAGTCTTGAATGTATTTCTCCTCACTGTGAGGCAGGGCAGTGCTATTATCCCCATTTTACAGATCGGATGCTGAGACACAGAGAGCTTAAGTGACTTGCCCAAGGCCACATGTGAAAACTGTGGCACAGCAAGGAATTAAACACAGGTCTCCCAAGTCCTAGGTTGTGCCCTAGCCATGGATTCATAGATTCATAGACTCTAGGACTGGAAGGGACCTCGAGAGGTCATCGAGTCCAGTCCCCTGCCTTCATGGCAGGACCAAATACTGTCTAGACCATCCTGGGTAGACATTTATCTATCTAACTTACTCTTAAATATCTCCAGAGATGGAGATTCCACAACCTCCCTAGGCTATTTATTCCAGTGTTTAACTACCCTGATAGTTAGGAACTTTTTCCTAATGTCCAACCTAAATCACCCTTGCTGCAGTTTAAGTCCATTGCTTCTTGTTCTATCATTAGAGGCTAAGGTGAACAAGTTCTCTCCCTCCTCCTGATGACACCCTTTTAGATAGCTGAAAACTGCTATCATGTGCCCTCTCAGTCTTCTCTTTTCCAAACTAAATAAACCCAATTCTTTCAGCCTTCCTTCACAGGTCATGTTCTCAAGACCTTTAATCATTCTTGTTGCTCTTCTCTGGACCCTCTCCAATTTCTCCACATTTTTCTTGAAATGCACTGCCCAGAATTGGACACAATACTCCAGTTGAGGCCTAACCAGCACAGAGTAGAGCGGAAGAATGACTTCTCGTGTCTTGTTTACAACACACCTGTTAACGCATCCCAGAATAACGTTTGCTTTTTTTGCAACAGTATCACACTGTTGACTCATATTTAGCTTGTGGTCCACTATGACCCCTAGATCTCTTTCTGCGTACTCCTTCCTAGACAGTCTCTTCCCATTCTGTATGTGTGAAACTGATTGTTCCTTCTTAAGTGGAGCACTTTGCATTTGTCTTTATTGAACTTTATCCGGTTTACCTCAGACCATTTCTCCAATTTGTCCAGATCATTTTGAATTTTGACCCTGTCCTCCAAAGCAGTTCCAATCCCTCCCAGTTTGGTATCATCCGCAAACTTAATAAGCGTACTTTCTATGCCAACATCTAAGTCGTTGATGAAGATATTGAACAGAGCAGGTCCCAAAACAGACCCCTGCAGAACCCCACTTCTTATACCTTTCCAGCAGGGTTGGGAGCCATTAATAACTACTCTCTGAGTACGGTTATCCAGCCAGTTATGCACCCACCTTATAATAGCCCCATCTAAGTTGTATTTACCTAGTTTATCGATAAGGATATCATGCGAGACCGTATCAAATGCCTTACTAAAGTCTAGGTATATCACATCCACTACTTCTCCCTTATCCACAAGACTCGTTATCCTATCAAAGAAAGCTATCAGATTGGTTTGACACGATTTGTTCTTTACAAATCCATGTTGGCTATTCCCTATCACTTTACCATCTTCCAAGTGTTTGCAGATGATTTCTTTAATTACTTGCTCCATTATCTTCCCTGGCACAGAAGTTAAACTAACTGGTCTGTAGTTTCCTGGGTTGTTTTTATTTCCCTGGCACCAGTGGGTGCTCGCGTCGCCCCTCCCTGACTCCACCCTTTCCTCGCCCCTGCCCTGCCCCCATTCCAGCCCCTTCCCCAAAGTCTCCACCCCAACTCTGCCCTCTCCCTGCCTCATTGAACCCCTTTCCCCAAATCCCTGCCCCGGGCCTGCCTCTTCCCCGAGTGTGCCGCGTTCCCTCTCCTCCCTACTCCCTCCCAGCCACGTGAAACAACTGTTTCGCAGGACAAGTGCTGGGAGCTAGGAGGGAAAAGCAGGCATGCGGCAAGCTCAGGGGAGGAGGCAGAGGCGAGCTGGGGTGTGGGGGCAGGGCGGGGAGCTGCCGGTGAGTGCTGAGCACCCACCAATTTTTCCCCATGGGTGCTCCAACCCCAGAGCACCCCTGGAGTCAGCACCTATGGCCCTAGCCACTGCATTAGCCTTCCTCACTGTGAGCCTCCAAGCCAGTCCAACCTGAGAGCAAATTCCAAAGGGATGCAGACATGGCCAAAGCATATTTCTTTAAAAAATTCAAATGTTTATTTGTGGGAAGATTCTTAGGAACCTGCCCAGCTCTAGTGAACGTCAGGCCAGAAGGCCCTGCTGGCTGTGATGTCCGACTCCTGCACTGGGATCCTGCTCTCCAGTGTCTCTCTTCTTATCCCCCTGCACATGCTAAACGGGGGGGAAAGTGACTGGCCTTTTTTTGGTTTGCTTGTTTTTCTGACTCAAGCAGCACTGCTGTGCTGTCTCCAACACACTTCCATTTCAGCCTGCGGGGTCTAGTGCCCTCGGTCCCCACAACTCCCCCAGCCAGCTAGCTGCTGGACTGCACTGGTGCCAAGCACCAGCTCTGGGGTGCAACTTTGACAAGTCAGCAGCTTATGTAGAAAAGAGATGACATTTGTTCCAGGCAAATGTTGAGGCAACTCCTCTAGGCACTGGCACTTGGGGGTTAAGTATCAGAGGGGTAGCCATGTTAGTCTGGATCTGTAAAAAGCGACAGAGTCCTGTGGCACCTTGCCTGTCTGCTGGCACACTGCTATGTTTGACATCATAGGACCTGTGTAACACTTGCTTCCGAGACCCTTGGAATCAGCTTAATTTTCCTGCTTCAGAAACATCCTGCCCCAGGTTTGCAAAATGGACAGAAACTCTAGCTGCTTTACACAGCTCTCTTCAGCATCTCCCCTAAGGGACAAATCTGACTGAGCGCAGAGGAAGAGCATGTGATAGCATTTCTAATATGGCAGCAGCACAGTAGAAAGAATTTTAAATTCTCTCTCAGGTATTTATATGGCCCACATTACTGTAATATCTTAATTTATTTAGCCTTGCAGCACTGCTGTGACGGACAGAAATGTTGTTATCCCCATTCTACGGATGTGGAACTGTGGCCCAGTGAGGATAAGTGACTTGCCCAAGTCTTCACAGAAAGTCTGTGGCAGAGCTAAAACTGAGTCTCCAGCATCCCAGTTAACCACTGGACCATGCTTCCCTCTCCATCCACACAAACGCACAGGGAAATAAGGAGATTACACACATTCATATTTTGCAAAGTTTTATTTGCCAAACAGAATGACAAATATAGTTCATGCATTCTGATAAAGTTTGTATTCTTGCCAGGTTCTCAATAAAAATCTGAATATTTCTCCTAATAAAAACATAGGTACAAAGGTTAAAAACAGCACGGGTGCACCAATAATAAAATATCCACATGTCAATTGATTTATAACAACATATTTATTTATTCTTTAGTCAGATTATTGTATCCTTCTTCAGATTCCCAAGGGGCCAGGCATGCATTAAAAATATAGATCTTCTCCCAAAGAGGCACGTCCTGTAACACGTGCAACCATTCTTATGAAATACATTCTTACATTCTACTTTCGGTATCAAGGGGAAACTCAAGGCTGTTGTACTAGGACAATTGTATTTAAGATTCCAAATTATTGAGTGAAATTCACTCCTATGCACAGAGCCAGGACGAGAACTATGCACCACGTAAGTCTTCTAGATACAGCTTAACTAAGAGTTGCTTATGCTTTGTAATGGCCCTTCTGTACAGGAGTGAATTTCATCCCAACAGAATATATAGGAATAGGTATAGACTTCAAAGTTATAAATACATTTGGAAAGAAACGTACTAGTAAATCAGTGACTGGAGTTTGCACTGAAACCTCCAAATATACACAGGCATTGAATTAGTATTTGAAAAAAGATCAGGAAATAGTTTTGCTCAAATATGAATGTTTCCTATAAGACCCCCTGGTGGTTCCTTTGCACTGAATGCCACATCCCATACAGGTCATGTGAAGCTACAGGCTCACAGAAGATAGTAAGGAAAGGAGGGCAATGCTATTTTATCTGTGAGTGACAGTACAGTTACGGTTATTCCTGCATACTCATGTTCTTAGTTACACAGGGGTACAGCCAAAACTATAGGCCAAAATCCTGAAAAATGCTAACTCATATTGACTTCAGCGGGAGGTGAGGGCATTCAACTCCCCACAGGACAGGGCCCAAAGCAATGGCTGATGTTATAATCCAGGATGTTTCTATAACCAGGGCTTGGGCCTGATTTTCATGCAGACTTAAAATTAGAGGTTTGGGTGCTCAGCAGGTCTTCAAATTCTTTCTGATAATATCAGGCTAATCTGAGCACCATCACATGGGACAGGCCAAAGAGAATCCTGAATTTAGAAACTGGGAGACAAGTGGCGGAGCCATTGATTTTTCAAATATCTATTTTTAGTGTTCTCTTTATAAATATTCCTCTATAGAATGAAAAGAAAAAAGTTTTTCTATGTGCTATTCTCTGTTTATGTATCCATTACTACAGTGCAAATTCACTTTTAGTCCAGTGTTTAAGTCTACACAAGCTGATTGGCGAGGTATTTTCCCCACTTTAAACTTTAGAGTACAAATGTGGGGACCGGCATGTACCCTTCTACGCTTAATTCCTAGCTTAGATCTGATAGCGCTGCCACTAGCCAAAAATTTAGTGTTTGGCACACTTTCTGTCCCCCCAAAACCTCCCCTGGGGAACCTAGGACCCAAACCCTTTGGGTCTTAAAACAAGGAGAAATAAACCATTCCCCCTCCTTCCCCCTCCCAGACTTTCCCCTCCCTGGATTGCCTTGAGAGGCTTCCCCAATTCCCTGGTGAACAAAGACCCAAACTCCTTGGATCTTAGAAACAAGGAGAAATTAACCTTTCCCCCTCCTTTCCCCCCACCAGTCCCTGGTGAGTTCAGACCCAATCCCCTTGGGTCTTAAAACAAGGAAAAATCAATCAGGCTCTAAAAAAAAAGAAAGCTTTTAATAAAAGTAAGAATAAGTAACAATTATCTCTGTAACTCAGGATGGTGAATGTTTAGAGTATTCAGATTCATGTAGCTGAGAGGGACTTCCTCCCCGCTAGCCTGAGATTCAAAGTACAGCAAACAGAGGTAAAAATCCTTCCAGCAAAATACACATTTACAAGTTAAGAAAACAAACATAAGACTAATCCGCCTTTTCTAGCTAGTACTTACTATTTTGAAACCTCCATCTCAAAGAGTTTAGAATCAGACTTCTGAACAAGTATAACAAGAAAAGGGAAGTCAAGAGCAGCTAAGAACGTATTGTAGAAATCTAGAGGAGAGAGAAAAAGATTGCTGCACAATTCTGATACCCCATAATTGGTCAGTTAGGCATTGTCTTCAATCGGAAAAAAGTATGTTCTGAACTTGAATGAACTATCACGAGGCAAAATGCTAGTAAAGACAAGGCACTTGTAGTTTTATCATGAGTTAGCAGATCAAGATAAAACCTAGCCACCCCTGTAGTCTTAACCTCAACCAGCTAATGTGTGCAAACAACAAACTGCCTGGTCTTCACTAGGGTTTTACCTTGTATTTGCTAACTCAAATTCGGAACACACCTTTTTATCCTAGTGAAAACAAGGCTTTACAGGCTGAGGATCACCATAGACTTAGCCATGGTCTAGAGCACTGATGAACATGAGGTAGCCTATTTTTTACGTCAGCTGCTTCAGACTGTGGTCTGACATTTGGTGGAAACACTCCTCTTTCTGTCCCTTTCCTTTAGAATCCTCCTAACCCTATTTTCCCTTCTCTCCTCTGGTCTTTTCTAACCTCCCCAGTTCTTTATCTAGCCACCCCCTTCCTAGCTCTCCCTTTCAGTCATTCCTCCTCACTGATTACTTCCCACCTGCTTACCATTGTGTCTCTTCCCTCATGCTTTCCTTTCTGCTTCCACTTACGCTACCTCTTCCTTCTTGGATACTGGATACTTCCTCCTGACGCACGTACTAGGCATGTTTTTATCCCCACTTAAAAGAGGATATCAAGCTATGACTCAAACCTGATTTTTAAAGCTTTGCAAAATGGTCACAGTGAAACCTGAAGCCCGGCAAAATTCACCTGGTGTGATGTTTCAACACAAACTTACAACTCTAATCTTTTAAAATCTCAAGCTTGGGATACAAAATCATTCATATCAGGTGAAATTTTGTAGAACAAACAGTTTGCTTTGTGGTTTTAGCTACATCCGTTCCAAAATAAAGGGCTGGTCTCCACATACTTTTGGTACCAATTTAACTACATTGGCTTAGAGACCAATATAGTTAAAGTGGTGCAACCCTCTAGTGTGGATGCAGTTATACCAGTATAGAGCTTATTTTCACAGATGTATAGAGAGTGGTCCCTAGGATAAAGCACAAATAGTCATTGGTCCAGGCAGAGTGTGGGACAGACTCTATAGCTGGTGGCTGAGGTGGAAGACACCAGATCAGATTCCTGCTGCAATGACTATTTAATTATTTATACACTGTCAAACTGTTTCAACAGGAGAGATTGAGCAAGCTCCACATCAGAATATTCCATAGCCCAGTGGCTTGGGCACTTTTTTGCACTGAGGGAGCCCCAAGTTCAAATCCTTTCTCCAGCTCAGGTAGAAGGGGGAACTAAATCCGGGTTTGGCATGAGTGCCCTAACCACCAGGCTAAAGCTGATAAGGAAGTGGCGGCACCACGACTTCTCTGTCTTTTGCCAATAGGATCTCAGTCTTTGGAAAAAAAATTTTTTGCTGAAATTATTCAGTCCATTGTGTTGATTCGGTGAATAGTTTCAGTTCACTGAAAAATGCATACTAATTGCTGCAAAAAACTCCACTCAGGTCCACTCATTACACCATTTCCATGCTAGCAGGCTAGCGCCTTCGATGATAAAATGGAAAAACAGGATGACTTTTCATCACGACAAGGATAGTGGTATTATTGCAGACACCTCTGAGACACGTGTATCTGTGTTACTAATAACAAAACAATAAAAATGATTTGTAAAAGTTTGCTTAAGAAGCAATAACAGCTTCACTGCCATAAAGGCTGATCCAGTGGTATTAATTCACACATTCTTATACATGGCTCAGAATGTGAATTGCACTACACTTAAGAGAATGTCAGTAAAAACAATGTTCTGGATACAGGTGATATCACAGTGCACAGATGAATTCATAGAAGAATGAAAAGCTCTACAAGTAAAATTATTCTGACAGTGTCGGTGCTGCCGCACTTCTCAGGGAATCTGGACTCCCCAGTTTTGTAAGATTTCAGCGAATCTTGAATAATATTATGCAGGTGCTCTGTGTAAGTTGAAAAGTGAGCAGCACATCATCACTGAATCTGACCATAAACCAGCTTTGCTGTTAGGGCTGCATTTTTAGCCAGGATGAAGTTTTCCTCACATGTCTCTCTAGTGTAGAATATTAGAGACACTAAAATATGCTGCTTTTTCTCAGACGACTGCCATTGCTTTGGGAAAGATCTTCCTGGTCACTTTCACAATTTCTCTGAAATAAAGAGAATGTCATGTTTCAGTCTGTTGAATGAGATACACAGCTCCTACACAGATTAGCAAACACATACTTAACCACTCATCTATGGGGGGATAAGCAGGAGAGCTAAAAGAAACATCACTGAGGTTCTCTAGAGGTGTAAGTTGCATTGTGGATATTTCCCCCATCAACTGGAGACCACAGCAAGACACAGGATTCTAGACGCGTTTCTCCACTTTGGGGTGGCTGTTCCTGGATAAGATTATTGGGCCAAAACTAAAAGAAGTGTGACCTCCCAGCCAAAATACAGCAGATGGCCTGTAGTGGGGTTGTTGATCTGACCCTAAAGCAAGACATCCTTGTTCCTGTTTTTCTGTATTGACTAAAGCTCACTGTCAAAACAGCCTGACAGAAACTCCCACTTTATCTTTGGCTAAATGCAGACTGGGCAAATGCATGTAAACAATCAAGCAAAATAAATAAATAAAGAACTAAAATAAGGCCCACTAAAAAACTGTAGATGGTGTAAGAACCTATAGAGAATACTTAGACAAAAATGCGTCAGGAGTACGTAAGCTTGTTCTATTTCCAACCTAATGAATTTTTCAAGTCCTGTTTCTGCAAACCTAAGTTTAAGCAATACAAACCGACCAGCGATGTGCTCTCATGAGAAGCCATTGAACACAAGGGTTTTCCCATTTTAGATAAGACATTTTATATTCAAGTGCTTCCTTAGTCCATGTTTGCTCACATAGGGAGCTTCCACTGAAGTCTATTGCAAAATCCCACTGGCATCAGTAGTGCAAGATTGGCCCTTAGCATCAAATTCCCATTCCCTGTGCAAAGCCCATTTACATGGCTTTGCATGGGGGAACTACAATACATAGTAGGTTTGGGGATGAAATCCGCTCTTCCCCACACAGCATAGAGCAACTGCACCCCTCACCTCTCTCAGTGAAGGGTTTGATACCAAGCTCATCACTATGGTAGCCATGTACCTAGAGCAACTTTCATACTGCTCCCCCATATCATAATTTTGGCCAGTGAATACAGTTTGCAGAGCCACTGGCCACTCCTTGCTCCCCATTTATGCCACAGATAGCACCATTGGAGCAATGGCTCAGGGTACAAAAAAGGTAGAGCATCTCATGGTCTGGCTTCTCCATGGGTTTACTACCCAGAACCATGGCGGTTCTGATACTTTTTGGACCTTGGGTGCCCATGCTAGAGGAGCAAGATTCACCTCGCAGTAAAATGGTTGCTTTTTCCGTCTCTCTTCCCTTGTTTTTTCAATGTACCTACCAAACTTTCATCCTGCATCAGTGGGACCTTTCTCATCTGTGAGCGAGATAAGTGGTTGCACAGTGAGACAATACTGTAAGAGAGCTGGGGGAGGGGGAGAGGTGAGAATTAAGTGACACCTGCAATGTGGAAATCCCTAACATACTTAGTACAGCTATAGTGCTTTACATCTTCAAAGCACTTTGCAATTGTTACCTTGCCCTCGAAGCCCCTCAGGATAAGTAAGTATTATCACATCAGCATTAATGTCCCAGTGCCGTACCTTCCATTGCCTCCTGGCATATTGCCTTTTGAAGTTTTCCAAGTTAATGACAGATTCTCATCTCACCAGGGCCTGCCACTTGTCCATTGGCTGGAAGACAAGAGATGACAAGTTTGTTGCTTAGCTTTCCCTAGGGACAGAAAGTAAACATGACTCTGCTTGCATCAGTTACACACTGAACTGAGTTAAAAACCAGAGAGAGGAGCTCAGCTGAGGGAGAAGTTCTTGACTATGCTAATTCTTCAGAGTACTTCCCTCTGCTGACCTGTAGCACCTCTGTCTTATCTGGATTGAGCCTGAGCCCGCTGGCTTTCATTCAAGTCTCTTTCTCTGAAAGGCACTGGGAGAGCATGGAAAGGGCTCATTCAGGGGCACCTGAGAAGGAGATGGAGAGCTGTTGTCGGCATACTGATGACATTTTAGCCTGGAGTTCCACAGCTTTCCACAGGGATTTGACAAGTGTCGCTTAGAAATGATGACAGAAGAGAAACCTGTGAGGTTCCTTAGTCAAGGCTCTTTAGGGAGGGAAAGAGGAAGCTTGGCTCTACCTCTGACCCCTTTGGAAGGAATGAGCATTTAAAATTAATTCCATCCAGCTGCCATAGTTAAATGCATAAGGAACCCTCACTACCCATAGTGCTGACAGATCAAGTAATATTAACATGAACATCTGTCATAGGGAGCTAGGAATTGTCATACCAGCTCAGACCTGTGGTCCATCTACTCCAGTGTCCTGTCTCTGATGCGCATTCTGTATCAGTTTAGCTTTTTAAAGCCCAGCGACTGTTTCAACTCCTGAGAGGGTTTAAGATCCCATCAAAGGCAAAATCTCAGCTCCGCTTTAATGCTAGAGTCACTGTTAGTTCCTCCAGAGTAAAAGGAAAACAGACGATTATACTTTTTTCAATCTCCAGCTGAGTGGGATGCTAAAAGTAAACAGCACAGATGGTGAAGGGCCAATTAGATTGATGATCGATGATATGAAGTGTTTAATGGAGACATTACTAAGAAAAGCTGCTTTTTTTTAAAAAAAAGAAATATATGAATTTAAAACCTGATAGTGTTCCCTTTAAAAAATAAGATGCCTTTCAGAGGTTCCATAGGGCCGTCAATATCCCAGCTGCTAATCAGCCATTTCAGATCCTTCCCTATGGACAATGTCAGGAGGGTGGGAAAAGATGCTGATATCATTACTAGTACTTTAGAAATCAGGGAACCGTATCAGTCACAGTGTACCAATGAAATACTAACAGTAGAGTAAGCCCCCAGAAAGCCAAATCATTTGTTTTTAAACTACCAGGAAACTTTTTCATTACACTAGTTCAGAGGGTCTTAACTCATGGGCCATGACCCCAAAGGAGTTCAACCAACTCTTATCTGCTCCCATTCCCTGTCTCTGGTATTCTGCTGAAACTAGGTTGTTCAGTTACTTGCAGTGAGGTCCCCCATAAAGATGCTTCATATTGTACTGATCCTAGTGGTGCAAAAGCAAGTGGATTCTGGGTGCATGCGAAAGGAATCAGATGCAAGGAATTGCACATGGGCTTATGTGATGAAAGAGGTGAAAGGAGAGAGAAGCTCTGCTTAAGGGGAACATAAAATGTTGCAAACATTTTAAGAAGTGATCATTAAACTGGATTCTCTGTTCTAAAGTGCACAGCTTTTTCTAGAGAGGAGCCTTAGTGACAAAGTTCAGATCTAGATCCTAGATCTCCAGTTTTGGATGTATTAAGATTTAGGGTTTCCATGCCCTTTAGAAAGATAAGCTTCAGCCAAAGTTCAGAGTGGACCTTTCCCTAATTTCAGACCTCTTTTCCCCCCTAGCGTGTCTTCTTGGTGTGTAAGTTTACTGGGTTTCCTATTTACCAGAGGGATTTGATAACCCCACCTCAACCGTGCTGGTTTGTGCTACCAATCAACCTGGTCACTTTTTGACAGCCTTACTAATCCAGTTTTGAAACTGGAGAATGTATAACATATGAACAAGAAATACTGAGAAACTTTAGAGATCTGCATGTCCTGTGCTACTCACACATCAGACGGTAATGCACCAACAGTGCTGCTTCTCCGCTGACCCAGGAAGTAGATCAGCAGAGTACTGAAGAAACAGCAAAGACCTGAATAGGCGACAACTATGAGGGGTTTGCTGAGCAGTGAAACAGGACATCAGAACAAAGTTATAACAAAGATAGCTGTCAACTGGAAGTGATTTACATTACAAGAGCTGGACAGTTACAGTGAGATGGATTGCAGGAGGCGTTCATTTAGGTTGTGAGACCAACAGGTTCGATTCAGAACTGAACAGGAAAAGTAACCGAATACATAGGTTTCATTTGTATGGGGCCTGTCATGAAGTATCGAATGGGAACTTTTCCCAAACTCCTGATAATAAAATGAGAGAATGTTAGCTGACATTCAGTATCAGTTACGGTACACATACTACATCAGTAAATGGGGCTCAGGGAACTTATGTTGTAAGTAGATGTTATAGTGGTGGGAGATCCAGAAATGCTTAGATTTAATTGGACTAGAATTAAACAAGCAAGGAAATAGAAGCACCAGAGCAGGATGGAAAGTGCACCCTCAAAGATAGAAACATCTTGTCAGGAAACTGGTAATATTGTTGAGCAGACACATTTGCTTTCACACAAGCTATAATGCTGTTAAACAGCCAACACTGTTCTAAACAATACACCTATAATAGGGTATACCACCACATCTCTTCTTCTCAGTAGTTCTGCAATTTGGCTGTAGCCCGTCTGCTGATGTATTTTACAGAATGTTGATAAGAAAGGGAGAGTGAGCAAGGAGGTGCACTAGGACAACAGCATCAATGAGGGACTCAGAGTTTTAAAGCTTTATGCACGTGTATTCTGAGATACTTGTCAGGCCAAGGGCAACCTCAGAGTCAGCAGCATCTAAGTGCAAGTTGTTCAGCTTTGGCTCTAAGATTTTTAACAAACATTTTGATGCAACAGACAAAAAGTATGTAACACCTTGAAGATATGCTGTTAGATAGTCATGGCTTGATCACCAGAGGGATTGAGGTTTCACAAATCCCTTTCACATGGAACCTTTTAGCGCTCAGCACTTCTGAAAAATCAGGTCATCAGTGTAAAAATGCCCGACGATTTACCAGAGTGTAGCAGACCACGACCCGATCCGAACCGTCCTTCAGTGTTGGCCAATACCTGATCCCAGCCCTTCTGGGCCAGCAGAGGGCAGGGAGGTGATATAAATAGGACCGCAAGTTCAATGTGTACTTTTTCTATAGAGCAGGATGTGAAAATGACAATTCTAAGAACACTTTCTGTGGGAAATCCAGGACAGTTTTCACTCTTGCACAGAGAAATGTTTAAAGCCTAATGGCAAACACCTGAACCATTTGCACTGCTTCTGCTTCCCATCATTCTCCGAAGCTGTCCTCAGCTCTGAAACCTGTACAAATGAATACAGAGGCTGAGATTTCATCTACAGTGGCAAAGTATGTCAATACCTCTGAGAAAAAGGAGCTGAAATTATCAGCCTTCCCTCCATCTCCGTTAAAGATAGACAACATCTGTGCATAATTGACCCTGGATATTGAAGCATGACATGTCAGTTCCCCACATTAGAAGGGTCTAGACAACATCCCACAAATGTGCTAAGTCAAAAAGACTGGTGAGAAATCAGGTTAGAACTACAAAATGTCACTGGTAAATGTCAGTTGTACAATTGTCAAAAAACATTTAAATGCTCGTTCAATGGCAGAGCCCTTGAAGCTCCACCCAAATAATTAGTTTTATGATACTCCAGACTGTTAAGAATCAGTTGCCCCATATTGCTAAGCACCTTGCAAAGTCATGATCTTGTCATTCTCAGCTGGACATGATCCTTTCTCAGCTACAGCAGGGACCTCCTTCAACTCATGAAAAAAGCACAGGCCTTGAGGAGTGGGTCATAATGATACTAGCCTCAGCCAGACATGCTAAAGATCAGAGCACCTGCTCTATTGTCCCTTCTGCTCTGTGCCTGTATATCCATACGCAGAGATCATCCAAATGGACAGAAATATGGGGTCAAGAATAGGTTAGACAAATTCTGTACAGTGAAGGTCCTTTCTCCAGATTTTGAATCTTACTCTATTTTCTTATTTTTCAAAATGAGGGGAAGAGAACCTCGATTCTGAAAAAGTTGTCTAGTCCCTCTGGACAGTATCCTCTTCACAGGGCCAGGCACCAGCTCAGCAAGCAGGTGCTTGGGGTGGCCAAAGGGAAGGAGCAGCATATTGGGCTCTTCGGCGGCAATTCAGCAGTGGGTCCCTCGGTCCCTCTTGTAGGGAAGGACCTGCTGCCGAATTGCCGCTGAAGAAGAAAGTGGTGCGGTGGAGCAGCTGCCAATCGTGACTTCTTTTTTTTCCACTTGGGGCGGCAAAAACCCTGGAGCCGGCCCTGCCTCTTCAACATACCAGGCAGCACTGGGCAGAGCACTAGGCTTGGACTCTCAAAGGAGCCTGGCACTCAGTGACAGCTGAGCACCTCCCTCCCTCAGGTTCCCTTGAAAATTACAAGTGAGATATAAGATTTATTAGGTCCTTGGTAAAAATTTTCATTTAAGCACCTAAGTGACTTTTGAGCCAGAGTCTCTTTTTCAAAGATATTTAGGCACTTTACTCTCATTGATTTCAGTGGGAGTTAGGCACCTAAATATCTTTGAAGATCTGGGCCTTTGGTACTTAGCAGCCTCAGTCTCATTGAAAGACAATGTCACTTATGCCCCTAAGTCACTTAGAAACCTCTGAAAATTCTACTTCCATCCTGTCTAATGTAGAATGTAAGTGTCTCAGGATGGGATGCATGTCTATTCTCTGCCCAACACTAGACACAGCTATTGTGCTACAGACAGGTGTAAAACAAATATATACATAAGCATGGTTTTTCACTAGTCTCCCAAAGTCACTATGAGAACCTGGCACTTTCTGATTCATCACGCTCTGTGAACTGAATGAGAATACATTGTTGCTTTGTAGATAAAAATAATAAACAGGATTATTCCTATAATCTTATGAACAGCAGCCCATTACATTTAAATCATTAGCTTTTCCAGAACAGAGGAGTGGGCTTTCTGGGGCAGGGTGGGGCGAACAAAGAGAAAAGTCTAACAGATCATCTCTCCCTTTGTCCTCCTCTTTGTTCAGAGCATGATTATCTGAAAAGGGGGATTTCGGCCATGAGGGTTGGAGAGTTTGCCTGAAGCTGTACAGAGTGACTCTCACTTTTACCCTTTTAGGGAAAGCAACTGCATCCATTTCCAAAGGGCTGCTAGAAGCAACACTGAGAGACATGGTATGGCCGTGCCTGAGCTTGAGAGCCCAGGGAGGAGGGATTCCTTGCTTGAGCATGTTGTTTGTACTGTGGTAATGCACAAAGGCCCAATCAACATCAGTCCGATTGCAATAGCCGGCCCTGTACAAATCTAAGGGCCTGGCCCCCAGAGACTTCCACTGGAAGCATCACAGAACTGGCCATGCAGATATTCTCTGACAATCTGCAGTCTTTATGTCAGGTCATTAAAAACAGGTTTGATTCCTGCATTGTAGCCCTGCCATGGCATGATCAGGTTCCCACTCTTTGATTCTCTGGGCCAACCCTGGCTCCGAAGCAACTTAGAGCTGCTTCCAGGCAGCTCCAGGTTGCACTACTGGTAACGGCTCCTTTGAAGGACACTATGCCAGTCAAGGATTGCTATGTGAAACACAGGTCCACCACACTCCCTCGTGGCCCATGACACACCCCTCATGCCAAGGGGGCGAGTAACAGAGAGAGAGAAAGGAGGGAGGGAGGGAGTGTGTGTGGGAGAGAGACATCTGTGGTATAGATGCCCCAGAAGGGAATTCATTTTCTCTGCAGGGCATTTGCCACTGGATTACAGCCCCTTTGCAGCACCTCAGCCTCACAAAGGAGCCATAAACCAGCTAGAGAATCTGGCCCTATAATTACTTCGCTAAGTAGATGTTTAAATATCCCATTTCAGTCACAGACTTTCACATCAGAGACTACAGCATCGTGAATAAGAGACTATTTATTGTGTCCAAACCGTGAAATGGTTACATTTGTGCACATAAATACAGCCTGAGCAAATAACTTCTCCTTTGAAACACAGGGAAATGGTGTATTATTCAGTTTAAACACTGACTTTTTTTCCTTTTTCATAAGTTTCTAAAATGACCTCTGGAACAAAAACGTCAGTCTCAAGTTCCACCACACTGAGTCAATGAATTGTTTCCTTTGACAGACCTTTCTTATTATGGAATAAAAGTCAAAGGTCTATTGACACTGCCTGATGGATCATCATCCTCGTAAATAATCTGACGAAGTGGGTATTCACCCACGAAAGGTCATGCTCCAAAACGTCTGTTAGTCTACAAGGTGCCACAGGATTCTTTGCTGCATAAATAATCTACTATTTGCAAAGCAAAATATACATACCCAGTTCTTCAGTCATTCTGTTACAGATTTATCATTCTGTCTTTCAAATACATTCTTTTGTACATGAAACAAAGTATCTGTTTTTATTGCAAGAACTTCACATTAAAGGACTAAAAAGTATCTAACACTGGTTCCCAAACTTTTTACTTCGTGCCACCCCCCATCCCTGTGTGTGCCTCCTCCCTGCCGCACCCCCCAGAGCTGGGTCTGGGAGCAAGGCTCCGGCTGGGAAGGGGGGGAAGGCACGCCGACAGGGTTAAGGGGGCCAAGGCTGGGGCCCACAGCTGGGGATGGTAACGGAGCCTTCCCCGCCCCCTAGCTATGCCCCCCAGACATTCCTCTGCACCCCCCTGGGGGGGTGCCCCACAGTTTGGGGACCTCTGTTCTAACATCTGATGACAGTGAAAAAGAGACTGTATCCTGAATAATTAGCCTATCAAATAACCTTAACTTTCCTTCATTAGCTGTTATTTTCATGGTGTGAAATGATAAATCATTGTATCATTTGCTCCATTTTAAAGGGCTGCAAAAACCTTCATAAGTGTTTTTAATTATCTGCTGTGCAGAATTATCCCCAGCGAATCTGCAAGACTATTTCTGTCATCCAAACAAGAATGCTACCAGGCGATTTTATAGACTTCAAATCATATTGAATCTGGTAAAGAAGGAGTGAAATACTATTTCATTTCAAGTGAATTACCCAATAATTTTCAGGACCTGTATGTTTACTATTATTATAATGTTAGTGCAGAATAACTGCAGGGTTACACATGCCCTAAAACAAAGTGATTTCTATTTCTAAGAGTTCAGGAACTGTGCTGGTTACAACATTAGCATAAAAACCACTGCAGAGTATAGGCTTTTGGTCAATAGTTTGTGCAACATTTCCATATTTCTGTTTTAATGCACAGGTGATGGTTTTGTTCTGAAGTTATAAACTGAGATGATTTCTTACTGTTGCACATTGAGACAGACAGACAGCAAGATAGGAGTTCTAATGCAGATTTTTGCCTATTAACCATTCCTGACTTGATTCTGCAACATCAAGATTCAAGCCTGCAAGGAAGTCTTCACAGCAAAATCTATTTAACAGCCCCATTAGTGATTCATTAGTATCTTGGTTGAAAACAGAGCCAAAGTTTCCATTCACACATGCATCATTTCTATTCTCCAGCTAAAAACTACTCATTAAATCCTGGAGCCACCTGAGTTCCTCAGAAAGTTCCTGACTGAGAGATTCATACTGAGACTTTACATCAATGTATTTCCAAGTGACACTTGCAAGGCTAGAACCTACAGTCTTGATGTCATCCTGCAGATGTTTCTTCAGGGATTCAATTTTATGGTGCTCATACTTCAGCTGTGAAGGCTTGTGTCTCACATTTTCATTTTCTTCTTTGCACCAAGCTTTTTTTCCATTATATATGGAAACCAGAACATTGATGTCCTCCTGCAGGGAGTCATGGGACATAAAGTGCTGAAACCACTTTCCATCAGAGAAATGTCTTCTACCACCCGCTAAAGCGCTCGAAGTTGACATAGGTGTTATTTGGTGGCATACTTGAATGAGACTTGATGGTGTACTCTTTCAGACATTTTGTCTTCAGCTGTTCAGCTGACTGTTTTCAGCCTTCTTGTTTTCTTGGACTTTTCTTTCTTCTATCAACTGGTGAGTCTTCAGACAGAAGAACCAGAATTATAGATTGATTATCAAGATTGCAAGATATTGCACAAATTCAACTCTACACAGCAGACAAGAGATGCAAACTGCATTTCCACAATGCTGGGGAGAAGCATCATTTCCAGTCATTCTCCTTCATGCATTTAATTACAATAAAAGGGGTTATGTGACAAGCACTGAGCATTCATTCCCATGGGACAAGGGTCAACAAATCTAAGGGTTGTGAACTATTTGCATGCTACAGTTTGTGCAGTTAAATTCTCAAAACCATCAATATTGTTGGAGAAAAAATAATCCTGAAAACACTCCACTCAATGTTTTGTACAATACATAACAAAACGAGAACAATCCAGTATTTAAACATCTGTATTTGCCATGCTGAGATTGCTAAATGTATTTTCACGAAGAGATTTATCTACGGAGGCAAGCTTTGCTTAGAACAAAACAACACACACACACACACACACAAATCCAAATACCAAGCAAATCCAGACAGCTACTAGCTCACTACACCAATGACATTTGGAAGGAGCTGATTTGTTTTCACATTTGGTATGGTCAGCTCTCAACACCCAAAAGCACTACACCAGAGATATGGTTTGTGTCCATGCAAACAGTGATTAGAGATGAAATCAACAAAAAGAGTGTTCTAATGCAGAATACTGTAGGCCCATTTCTTTATATTCCAGTCACCCCTACTTTGGCTTTATTGTAATAACAGAAATCATGATTAAGGCTTGCAGAAATCCAAGATTTTGGAAGGAATTGAACAGATTTTTACTACTGTTTGTCATGAATCCAAGGATCGCAGAGTGTTTAGTAGAGTTATTTCTCATGACTTAGCTGTGAAGAAGGGGAGTATTCTCCCTGCCTTGCTCATGGGTGAAAGTGAGACATGGAGAGGTTAAGATTCACTGTCTGGTTCAAACTGATTTCTGAAAGCCATAACCATGATGAATTCTCTTGCCATTTAGGCACATAGCTTTAGCGTGGAAATATAAATTCCCATACAAATTCTGTACTAGTTACTCCCGAAGCAAATGTCCACCAGTTATAAAAGCACTACCCATATTCCATCACTATCTTTGGCCTTACCGTTATCCAAAGATGAGTGAGAGCTTCTTGAATTGGGAGCCGTTGCCTGCAATGAAACACACACTTAAATGAGAGCCAAGCTGCTTACCATACCCTTCTCTCAGGGTGTTTGTGAACCAACACTTTAATATTGTACCTTGTACCTATAACACTGTCACCAATAGTGCCAGGATTACTTACAGTGAGGTACAACTTTCATGGCTTCTTTACTCTGTAGGGCAGCAGGGTTCAGAACAGTTAGCTTTCTGTCTTCAGTGTTAATACAGTGCTACCCACAGCAGAGCTGGACTTAATTTTCATTTACACACAATGAAAATCTCTCCCGCTCTCATTGTTCTGTTAACAAGAGGTGAAACGCTGCTAATGTTTCATGATATGTTCTGTTTTACTAGTCTAACCTGCCTAATGAGTGAATTCTTCCTGCACACACTTGGTCTGACTTTTTTCTCTATCAATTGATATAAGATTAATGTAATCAAAAACGTCTTTAATGCACGAGCTATCAAGTCACCCCTGCAGCTCTTGCTTCCTGAGAGCAGTATTCCTGGGCGGGATGCTTAAATACTAATCAGAAAATCTAACTTTCTCCTACACCCTAGCAGCACTGTGAATAGTACACTAGCACCTTCAGGCAGGATGGGAATAAACATGGTATTGCCTTTGGAGCTGGTTACAGCACAGATTTCAACATGCCTGATATGCCTGGCTTGAAAGGCACTTGGTAAACCTGTGCAAAACATTCCCATCAGACTCCAACATATCCTGGGGCCTGAGGTTTATAGAAATGTTTATTGATGTGTTTGGACAGATATTCCAGCTGGCAGCCTTCTCCCAACAGCCCCCACTATCTATCTTCTCCCTCAGATGTCTTTAGAGGGCACCCTAGTGACCTGCATTCCCACACCTTTCTGCAAGTGGCCCCCCACTTTGTTTCCAGCAGACATCCGATGACCACTCCCACTAGTACAAATAGACTCTTCAGAGGGCTCAGCAGCACATAACCCACAAGGATACCCTTTACTCTCTCCCCCCACCCCAACATAGTGTAGAAAGTGTGGCAAGGTAGTCCTGCTGCATCCAGCTCATTCAAAACTTCAGGAGCAGAGATCCCTCTCCTATAATCCTTACTGCAGTAGCTAAAGAATCTCTCTTGTTCCCTAATCACCATGAAGTAGGGGGAAAGCCCCATATAGCTGCTAGAGAAGTGCCAGGTGCATCTAGCTGATGCACAAGGCTTAAGGGAGCCTATTTGACACTAAGACAACTGAAGAGCAAGGAGTTTGCAGCAATATGGCTTGGGGTGTGGGAGCAATTACCAACATCTACTACAGACCTGGGATAAGAGCCATCCTGCCTCAGCTGACGGACTTCATGAAGACAGCGAAGGGAAAATGGTGGCTTATAGATGTGAACAGATAGGGTGTCCCTCTGGAGGTTTGAGACTGATGAACACAATCCTCCAAGTGAACACATAGGAGTTGATTTCCTGACAATCTCTGCAAGCCAATCCGCAGGCTTTAGCATGTGATTAATAGATTCCCAGGCCAGAAGGAACCATTGTGATCATCTAGTCTGACCTCCTGTGTAGCACAGGCCGATATAACTTCCCCAAAATAATTCCTAGAGCAGATCTCTTAGAAAAACATTCACCCTGGATTGAAAAATTGTCAGTGATGGAGAATCCACCAGGCCCCCTTTATTGTTCCAATGATTAATTACTCACTGGTAAAATTTTCTAGTCTGAATTTGTCCATGCTCAGCAGCTGTTTTTGAAACACTGAATATAAAAATCAACTCTCTCACACACAGACATACTCAACCACCAAGTGCACATGGCTTGTGAGATGTCATTAGAGGCAATAATGAAAGTTTCAGAATTACCAGACACAAGAACAGCTTCTAAAATCCTATCAACTCCAGTCATTTGCACTTCACAAAAAAAAACAAACCAATCTAACCCTACTGGTGAAAGAAAATGCATGCCAAATTCTGCTACATTTGGTGAATTTTGCCACAGAGCATATTTTTAGGGCCTCTGTATACAGACATTTACAAGGGACACAGCAATACACCTGTACTTAATGACTCACCCTGGGACAGCGACCTACTCTGCAATGAAACCTCTGAACTGCTCAGCGTGCTCATTTTTGCCTGGGTGGAATGAAAGGCAGCCAGCCATTTCTGTACATTCCCTTACCACGTGTGTTTCACTAGGAGTTTCCGGATAAAGGCTTTTGCCAGATCACTGGTGAGACTGAAGAATTCCTCATCAAATTCATAATTCACTGCTGTGATGGCGAGAGTTTCCTGCTTTGTTTCTCCAAGGAAAGCGGATGCGCTGCTGAGCCTGAATAGGGCAGACAGGAGGATCATGTTTTGAGTGGGGAAAAATAAAGTTACTTGGACGTGATTCCAAGATTGTGAAATGACAATATTGGAATGTGGGTCTCTCTTTCAGGGCAGCCAAGAAGATTTGGAAATAAAAGGCCCAAATTTTGGTCACCATATATATGGCTACAAAACAGACTCACAAAGCAGCATTAATGTGTTTCCATGTGTGACAGCAAAGACCCTATTCATGGACACCCCCATCCCTGAGAAACATTCAGGTTCTTGCTACCCAAGGTAAGAATAATCCACACTGGAGGAAAGGTCCAGTTGCTATGAGTGTACAGGGGGTACATGCACAAATACCCACAGGCTATGTCAGGGAATGTCCCCGCATAGTTCCCATCAAAGAAGCCCTGTTCAGTGGCCTCTCTGTAGGCTTTTGGGAAAAACTCCTGCCCCGTGCTGTTTTTCTGCCTGCAGTTCACTGGCAAGAATCTATGCACCTGGAGTTGGCCGCAAGAGGTCCACATAAATAGAGAAAATTAATTGCTCAGATTTTTGTGGCCTTGCTCTGATTTCTGCTCAGATTTCTGCAGCAAGGGGACTTATAGTGCAATCAAATTGAACATAAAGAGCTAATTCTGTTGGAGCTCAGCTCCATGCTTAAAAGTGCAAGGATACAATGCAGTCACCATCCTCATAAAACACCAGTCAGCAATCTTTTAGATGGAAAGGGCTGTGATCCTGCCTGGCATCTCTCTCAAATGTAATTGACATCTTTCATCTTAGACTCATATTTACTTCAGTCTCAAAAAACCTGGAGTTAAAGTGCTTCCTCTGAGTTGCCGGTTGTGCATACCCAGCAACTTGTGTGTAGCCCTCGAGTACTTGAGGCTATGTAGTTTTGTATCCGTTTGGTCCAAAAAGAGTCTGGACCCTTCGAAGGGGAGGTCCTGGAGTGAATTTTGGAGCTCAGGTGGCAGATCTGACTCCTGAAGACACGCCGAGCGCCGCATGACTACGCTTGATGCAATTATCCTGGCCACCGCATCTGCTGAATCCAAGAATGCCTTGAGAGAGGTCTTTGCTGCTGCCTTACCCTCGTCCACCAGGGCCATGAACTTCTGTTGGGAACCCTGGGGGAGGTTGTCCTTAAACTTCCCTACTGCTGCCCAGGAGTTGAAGTTATGCCTGTTGAGGATGGTCTGTTGGTTAGCAATTCTCAACTGGAGGCCGCCTGACGAATACATCTTCCTGCCGAACAGGCCCAGGTGTTTCGCTTCTTTGGCCTTAGGGGCCAGGGCTTGCTGCCCGTGGTGCTCTCTCTCATTCACCGCTGAGACTAGCAGGGAACATGGGCTTGGGTGGCAGAACAAGAACACATAACCCTTTGATGGGGAGAAGTACTTGCACTCCACACCTTTGGCTGTTGGTACGCTGGAGGCGGAGGTCTGCCATATAGTCTTATAGTTCAACTGAATGGTCTTAATGAGCAGGAGCGCTATTCTGGATGGACCTTCTGGGCTCAGAATGTCCACCATGGGGTCCTCTTGCTCATCCGTCCCCTCAGCCTGTAATCCCAAGTTATGGGAAGCCTTACGCAGCAGCTCTTGGTGGGATCTGTGGGTCTGTTGGCGGAGGCCCTGATACCGCTGTGCCCACCACTGCTTCACCTGGGGATGCCAAGGAGGTCAGTATCTGCTCAGCTTCTTCCTGCTGGTCTCCCTGGTCCCCCTTCCCTAAGGAAGGGGCTTCCGGCTAGGGCCAGGGCAGACGACATTGGGGCGGCACCGGACTCAGTGCCAGTCTCTCCGGTCTCTTGCCCGATGAAGATGCAGGTGGTGTGCACACTGTAGTTTCTCACATGGGAGAGCGTCAGTTCAGGGACCGGGACCACTGCACTGAGTAACTGGCCCTGGAGGGAGCCCCTTGCCATCGGCAGTAGGCCCAAGGGGTCCAAAAAGGGCCAGTGTCCTGGCAGCCCCCATTAGGGGTGCCAACCAGCCTGGGGTTCCCTACTGTCCAGTGTGGGTAACTGTATCAGTCCGAGTTGTTGCTGGACTTCAGCGATGCAGAATGCGAGGGCCATGATTGGCTTCTGGCTGATCAGAAGTGGGACTGGTACCAATGCTCTTGGTACCTGGACTGGAACCGGGATTGGTACCGGTGCTCCTGAGACTGGCACCAGGACCGATGTCGTCAGTGAGCCCCCGGCAACAGCCGGCCCCTCTTCTCTTGGTGCTGGCTTCCGGGCTCCAGAAAGCAGCATGCCCCTTCCACTAATTCTGCATGTTGACTCACCTCCGGTACCGAGACTTCCTTCTGAGTCAGGGGTAAATGGGAATCCACGGACTCAGAGCTTGACCGGGACCAACGCCAGGAGTGATGAGGTCCTTCCCCGCCTCAAAGGTGTCAGGCATGGAGGGTTAATCTATTACTCTCTCCAGCCTGTCGTCCGCACAGATTTCACCTAGAGCTGGACTCAGTGGGACAAGTTGCGCCAGCACCACCAGTGACAGCACCAGTACAGCATCCATCCCGCTCTTCCTGGTGCTCGGGGCCTTGGATGGTGCTGGTCTCCTTTGCGGGGAACGTCCGCACCCTTTCTTTGGCTGTGTCTTGGGTTGTACCGGGGAGGATGAGCCATGCCGGGGCCTACTTTGGTGCTCTGAGCCCGACAGCTTCCGGTGCTTGGCAGGCACCAGGTCTCTTGATGAATCTGGGGCACTCTGCACCGAGGAAGCTGGAGCTGATGTTGGGTGCTCCGGGCCTCATAGCTGCAGCACGGCCTCCATCAACAACTGCTTCAAACAAAAGTCTCTCTCTTTCTTTGTTCTAGGCTTGAACACCTTGCCAATCTTACACTGCTCCATTTGGTGTGCTTCCCCCAGGCAATGTAGACAGGAGTCGTGGGGGTCACTAACCAGCAGAGGCTTGTGGCGCATGACACAAGCCTTAACCCCATGGGCCTGCAACATGCCACATGGCCCGGGGTGGGTGCTGGAAACCTCCAAGTTGTCCTCATGGACAACTCTGAACACCATCCAACTTCAAACAGGGATCTGCCTGTGGTATGTCCAGCATTCCCTTCTCTCCTGTTTTGCTATTACTAATGACATTTGTACACAACAGGATCGTAACAGATCTGGACCTCCACACTAGAGCTACTCTGACTGATGAGCTGAGGAATGCAGTGCCAGTACACTTAATTGCCTAATCTACTAAGCGTCCACAACGAGGGATTGCTAACGAACTGATAACAGCTCTGTAACACTAAGGCTAAGGGATTGCGTCTCGTAAGAGAGCAAGAGACTGTTCCAATGCTGCCATGGAAGAAGGAACTGGAAGGGGTCAGGCCAGCGGGGAGAATATCTGCACGGCTCAGTGGCACCACTCAGGGGGCCCCCCGCCGGAGGTGCAAGGGAAAAAGTTTCTGACGGTCGTGCATGGAGCGTGCATACACCTAATGTGGAATGGACGTGAACAGGCACTCGAAGAAGAACTAGTGATTGGTGTTACAATAAATACCTCTTGTGTCTTACTCATTATCATCTCTTCTCAGACATGTGGTAAACTGGGAACTGTAGGGGGGAAAGGATAACTCAGTGGTTTGAGCATTGGCTTGCTAAATTCAGGATTGTAAGTTCAGTCCTTGAGGGGGTCACTTAGGGATCTGGGGCAAAAATTGGCCCTGCTATTGAAGGCAGGGGGCTGGACTCAATGACCCTTCAAGGCTCCTTCCAGTTCTAGGAGATTAGTATATCTCCTATTATTATTATTATGCTATTAGCTCAAGTGTACTGACACTGCATTCCTCAATAGCCACCTCATGGACAACTCTGAACACCATCCAACTTCAAAGAGGGATCTGCCCGTGGTATGCCCAGCATTCCCTTCTCTCCTGTTTTGCTATTACTAATGACATTTGTACACAACAGGATCATAACAGATCTGGACCTTCACACTAGAGTTACTCTAATTGATTGATGAGCTGAGGATCTGGTCTTAAAACCTCCAGCAAGAAGTAAGCAATATGAATAGAAGCAGGAGCTCTTAATTAAAATCCTTCTTTCATGCAGGTAAAAAGGAATAAAAATATGACAAGGGTGAGCTGCATAACATGCAGTATTTTCCATGAGATGCCAACAAGTCTTTACCAAAACTCGTGCTAATAAGAAGGAATCTTGGCTTCTAAATTATACCATGTACAAGCACCACACTGATTTTTTTAAACTCTTAACTCTCCACCCAATTTTTAAATCTCACAGAAAGGGGGTGTGTCCAGGAAATGTGAGGAGGGAAAAAAGCCTGTAAGAGTCAAGGGAGGCCAGAGAATCAGCGGGGAAACCAGCCAACACAGAAAGGTGGAAAATCTGTTAATTGTAGGGGAACTCACAGAGGCATCAAGGAAACCAGGACCCAGCCGAGAATCCCCACTGGAGAGAGAAATAAGAGGTGTGTTGAGTGTGGGGAAAAGTTCAGTAGGCCCTCACAGCTTCTTAGCCATCAGAGAATCCACACAAGGGAGGCTCCAGCCTGGCAGTGGAGAGCACAAACCACTGGCTTTACAGGGGTGGGAGATCACCCTGCAGCCTCTCCACCCTCCACCCCTGGGACACGGAATCAGTGGTGAGGCTGCACCCAACCCTGACACAGCACAAGGCCTGCCCCAGAAACACCCTGGGGCCCACCAGGTGTGGGGCAGGCAGGCTCAACCAGGAGGAACCAAGTGTGGAGGGCTCAGTGTGGGGGGATCCAGGTGTGGGGTGAGAGGATTCTGTGTGGGACAATCTGGATGGCAGCAGCTCAGTGGGGGGTGCAGATGTGGGGGAGGGATCTGGATGCACAGAGACTTGTTGGGCGTGATTCCAGGTGCAAGGGTAATGGGGCTCTGCAAGTGCTTCCAGCTAAAAGTGGTTGGGGCTCAGTGGAGGGGACTGGGTGTGAGGGGGTCTCAGCAGGGGGGTCTGGGTGCTGGGGGAGTGGGGCTTGGTGGGGGTATGGGTGCAGTTAGTTGGGGGTCAGTGGGATGGGAGTGTGGATGTGGGGACTCAGTGGTGCAGGGGGGTTGAGAGCAGGGAGCTCAGTGGGAGTGATCTGGGTGCAGGGGTTGGGATCTGGGGGCAGGAGGACTCCAGATAAAGGGGTTGAGGTTCAGTGGGATGGAGTTTGGGCATGCAGGGTGAGGCCTGGTGCGGGTGTCTGGGTATAGGAGGTGAAGATGCATGTAAGTTGGGTGTGCAGTGACCCCTCACCCTGCAGCTGAGGAGTGATGGGGGGGAGGACGTTAAATCTATCTGGGTCTTGATTCCACTAGGCTGTTCCATGGAATTAGCTAACTTGTATTAGCTGTCTTGATGGAAAATTATAACTATTTTTAAAATGAAAGAGAATTGCCCCTATATAGCTGGCAGGTTAATTTAGCAGATTTCCTCAAGACCTGACATGACCTCAGTCACTGTTCTGTAGTCCAAACAAATTTGGGGTATCACAATTAAGCTTTTCTTCCCACTGCAAAGCAATTGTTAGTCACCAGGTTCCCCCAGGGACAGAAGGGGCAGACACCCACAAAACACATCTCTTCCTGCCTATTGCATTCTCCACACCTGAGAAGACAAAATAATACATCTGTTTAACTTTGATGGAGAGGTCCCGCCCTAAGGAGTTGGGTCAGGAAGACTACTGAAGCATGTGTTTAGAAAAATTTGCTTTGAAACGAAGATAATTTCTTAAGTATGTGTTAGTAAGCATTTTATCTTTCTTTTTCTTGTAGCCAATTAATGACTGTTATGCCTCATTACCTGTATGCATATAAAATCTCTTTGTCGTTGTGATATCTAGTTTATCTCTTTCTAAGCCAGTGTCTTTAAACTGATGTTTCTGAATAACTCTTTGAAATAATCTTACATATTATTCTCCTAAAGGTTTATTGGCCTTGAGAGATTCTGTACTGTCCAGGAGCTGCATTTCTGGGAAATCTGGGGCTGGGGGTATATTGGGGGGTAACCATGTAGTAGAAGCATGGCTGGAGAGAGACAAAGTGTAACCCCAGTGTGGCTGGCGGGCTGAAGTTACACACAGAGACTCAGGATGTGGCTTGCCTGATGGAAGGCTCTTTGGGAGTGGTCCAGGTGGAAGCAACTTCAGAAGACATCATAAGGCACCCAAGATTTCAGGGCAGGGGTAATACAGCTGCTCATTAGTCTGGATCGTACCTTGGTATATCTCAGCTCTACAGGACGTTACTCCTGAAGTCATCTCCTACCTAATCCCATGGTTTAGGAAATGCTGTCCCTAACTATGACAACGTGGAGGGAAGAAAAGGGCGGTTTTGGTGACGTCATGGTCACCCCTAGCAGGAACTGCAAAGATGTGTAAAATACAATCAGTGTTGAAGCTGAGAGAGTTGCAGGAAAATAAAGAACTCTTTTTGCTTAGAACCCCCATCTCAGGTAGCTAACGGAGACTGTGACCTAGGCTTATGCCTGGTTCCTAACTGACACCTGTGCCACCAGTTTAAAGGAATAAACTGGCCATGTTTGCAGAAGCTATTCATGCCTAGCACTGCTGAGATTTGGGGTGGTTTGCTACATGATTCGACTCCAGGGAAGTGTACTTTCAGCACGGTGAAGGATTTGGCAAGAACTCTGATCGAAATAGCAGGCACTCAGCTGTTGGTTTTCATCCCAGAGAAGAAAGCTATGGAGAGCTATGGCCTATATCCAGTTGTTCATAGAACACCGTTCCCTGCTTCAGTAGCATTGCTCTCAGCCCCAAGGATGCCAGGATTAGATTGGAAACAATGGTCCTTTACCACGTGGCACCAAAGTATCATGAGGAAAAGAGGACATTCCTTCCCCATGGAGTCCAATCTGGCTGCCTGACTGGACAACAAGGACTGTCACGCTGAGTGAGTGACAGTAACTTTGCTTTCCCCCTTTGTAACATAGGCATAATGCCACTGAGCCCACCTTGTGAAATGCTTTGGGGGCTAGGGCTGAGAAGCTCCCATAGAAATGCTGCATATTATCATGGCAATAACAGAGTCTGACCTTCAGGGATTGGGTCAGTGGAAACTACCCCTTCTCTTCACCCCTTTCGTTGGACAGGGAAATCTCCCCGGAGAGTTTAGAATCACCCTCATCCCTTCTCTTGACAGTGGCTCTGGTTCCGGCTAGCTCTTCCAGCAGGAACTTCTCTGGCCTCAATCCTGCCACGAACCCAGGCAGCTCTTCCCACTCCCAGATGATCTTCTGCCTCTTGACTTCCGTCTGTTTCTGCCATGACAGGGAGAAGGTGGCTTGGAAATGGCAGAGAAGCATAAATGTGCCTCCAAGAAGTGAGGACCTCTTTACCAGAGGACATGGTCTCTTTCTGTTGGTGATAGGAAGTTCATTTAGGCCAGGATGGAGGAGGAATCAGGGCGGGGGAAGCTGGACATTGCTTACAGGAGTGGCTTTTCTCATCAACTGGGCCTGAGCCAAAATCCTCATCTCTCCAGCCCACATCTTCTCTCCTTTCTCCCCAAGGTGCTAGAAAGGAACTGCGCCATGGATCCATCTTATCAGCCTTTAGGCATGGTCTTTCTGGGCCAGTAGGCAGATTGACATTCCCCCTCACAGCAGCGTGTTACCTGCACATTCCTAACCCTGCACTCTGCATGGACTCCAGGGGGCTGGTTTCCACACTGCAGCTGGCAGAACGAGCCATGGGTTTACCATCTCACTTTCACAGGCCTTGGGTGGCAGGCCAATCCTTGCCCACAGACAACCTGCCAACCTGAAACATATTCTCACCAGTAACTGCACACCACACCATAATAACTCTAGCTCAGGAACCAATCCATGCAACAAACCTCGATGCCAACTCTGCCCACATATCTACACCAGCGACACCATCACAGGACCTAACCAGATCAGCCACACCATCACTGGTTCATTCACCTGCACATCCACCAATGTAATATATGCCATCATATGCCAGCAATGCCCCTCTGCTATGTACATCGGCCAAACTGGACAGTCTCTACGGAAAAGGATAAATGGACACAAATCAGACATTAGGAATGGCAATATACAAAAACCTGTAGGAGAGCACTTCAACCTCCCTGGCCACACTATAGCAGACCTTAAGGTGGCCATCCTGCAGCAAAAAAACTTCAGGACCAGACTTCAAAGAGAAACTGCTGAGCTTCAGTTCATCTGCAAATTTGACACCATCAGCCAGGCACTGCTATCCCAGGCAAACCTGAGAGGCAGGGGCTCCAGGCATCTATCACTAACTCCTCGCCTTGCCGATCCTCCTCGGCCTGGGTGGCTTCGATCTCCTGTTGCAGCAGTGTCAGGTGCTCTCTGCTGCCTCCTAGAAGAAGGCAGGGGAGGGGGCTACAAACCACTGCAAGTGGCCTCCCAGCTGCTGGATTTCAGGGCCCACCTTGCCCTGCAGACACCTAAGCAGAATTCCTGGGACTCAGATTTTTTGTCAGGTGTACAAGCTGAGCGAGGAAGATCTGAAAGGGAAAGGTGAAAGGAGGATCAGGTTTTCAGACAAAAACACAAGACCCTCTGGTAAAATGCCAGGAGTGCAGCCCAAAGCCCAGCTCCTACCCACAGTCTAAAATGTCAACATCAAATCATTCCCTCAACTACTCCACTTCCAACTCCCAGTGCTCCACAAGTGCCACAGCTGAACAGACCCCCCACCAAAAGTAAGACTGTCCCCAAATACCCAGTTCTTTACCCTACATGCAATACATCCCAAAGACGCAGCTCCAACCCTGCACTCCAAACCCAAACAGACTTCTGATCCCTAATTCCAGCCATTCCTCCAACCCCAGCCCCCAGATCTGAACCACCAGATCCACCCACCCCAAGCTGCGACTGTCTCCTCACACTCAGGGTGTAGCCTGGGCTGCAAGATCTGCACCAGAGATAGGCCCTAAGCTCTTCTTTCAGCTCCCTGGGCCCAGCTGCTCCCTGCCTCATTTTCACTGACCCTGCAGGAGAGGCTGCTCCTGTCTTCGCTGTCTGGGATACTTGTCCACCCTGGCCTACTACAGCCTCGGGCAGCCCCCTCTCAGGTCTGTGAAGGAGCTCAGGGATCCAGGGCAGAGGGCAAACCAGGCAGATAGGCCCCTGTTTCTCCCATCAGGACAGTGTCCATCTTGACCATGCCTGCAGCCCATACTTCCTCTCTATACAAGAGCCACCCACTCCCCATGCTATCCCCGGTCCCACTGCACTGCCCTGCTGGTGGCCATGCTGGAGCAGCCTCCACACTGGGCTCCCAGCCTCAGACACAGCCCCTTCTGTTACTGAAAGAGAGCTCAGCTGGGGAGAGCAAGATGCTTTCCTACAGAAGACTTGCAGTGCTTCTTAGCAGTCAAGCACTACATTTCTTATACAATAGTTAGTAATGCGCTTGCACAAATTCAGTGAAAAGGAATGTCTGTGCAACAACTGCGAAAGTATCGAAAGCAGGCATATGTGTGCTAAAGAACTGGAAAAACCAGACTAGACACAGAGCTTGTGTTATAGAACCTTGGTCCCTATTACACTGGAGATGAACTAAGTTAATCTGTGTCAAGTATCAGAGGGGTAGCCGTGTTAGTCTGGATCTGTAAAAGCAGCAAAGAATCCTGTGGCACCTTATAGACTAACAGACGTTTTGGGGCATGAGCTTTCGTGGGTGAATACCCACTTCTTCAGATGCATGTTGAAGAAGTGGGTATTCACTCACGAAAGCTCATGCTCCAAAACGTCTGTTAGTCTATAAGGTGCCACAGGATTCTTTGCTGCTTTTAAGTTAATCTGTGTATTCCATGTGGGTTACTAAAAACAAGATACATGTAAAAAAACAAGCAAAAATTTGATCACGTTAACCAACTTGAGCTGTTTAAGGTTGCGTGCCACGGACCACATTGATCTCATGTAGGGGAGGGGGATAGCAGGCTAGATGGGCCCATTGATCCAATGTGGGATGGGGGATACCAGGCTAGATGAGCCCATTGATCCAATGTCGGATGGGGGATACCAGGCTTGATGGGCCCATTGATCTGATGTGGGGGAGTTACGGGGCTAGATGGGCCCATTGATTTGATGTGGGGTGGGTGGGGGATACCAGGCTAGATGGACCCATTGGTCTAATGTGAGGCGGGGGATATGAGGCTAGATGGGCCCATTGATCTGATGTGGGGGAGATACCAGGTTAGATGAGACCATTGATCTGATGTGGGGGAGATACCAGTTGAGATGGTCCCCATTGATCTGATGTTGGGGTGGGGGAATAGAGGCTAGATCGGCCCATTGATCTGATATGGGGTAGGGATAACAAGGTTAGATGGGCCCGTTGATCTCATGTGGGGTGGGATATACTAGGCTAGATGGGACCATTGATACTGTTGTGGGGAGGGGGATACCAGGCTAGATGGCCCAATTAATCTTATGTTGGGGGGGGTACAGATTAGATTGGCCCATTGATCTGATCCATTGGTTGTTTTATGGAGCATCCAATTCCCCCCAACCAGCCCTGCACCTCCTGGCCCCCTTCCCCCACTGGAGACCAGAATGCCCCCCTGTGGCTTCCCCTAGCATGCTCGGTGGGGGACACATGCCCCCACCTCCACCCGTGAGCCCAAGTCCGCAAATGTTGGGTGGGTGGACAGTGTATGGCCCCTCCAGCTCCTGAGTGCAGGGCAGGCAGCGCACAGCCCCCCCAGCCCTTCCTTCGCAAGCACATGGTGGGTATCCCCAGGCGCCCCCCAGCCACCTCAAGTCCCAGCCACAGGCTTGCCATGGACACTCTAGTCCCAGCTCCAGCACGCTGCCCTGGGGAGGAGCAGCCAGCCGGCCTGGGCTGGGGCCAAGAGGGAAGGGCGAGCAGGAGGGGGCCTTCCGGGCAGAGCATGGGCAGGGCTACACTGGCCTGTTTGGGGAGACACAGCCTGCCCCAGCCCATGGTACGCACCGTCCATGACTTGTCCCCTCCAACCTGATGGTAAGCGATGCTTAGTTGAGCCCACAGTCGGGCTGGGAGCCAGGACTCCTGGTTCTTATCCCCAGCTCTGGGAGGGAAGTGGTGTCTAGTGGCTAGAGTGGGGGTTGGGAGCCAGGGTATCCGGGTCCCACCGCTAGCTCGGGGAAGGGAGTAAGGGCCAGTCATGGTGCACCAGCTGGCTTGAAGTGGTTTCCATCCTTGATAGGGTTTACAGTTTTGTTCACTGGCTCTCAGCACCTCGCACCATAAAAATTGTTCCAGCCCTGCTGGGTCTAGTGGTTGGACCAGGGGAGACTGAGAGCCAGGCATGGGCGGTGGGTAGAAGGGCCCAGGGGATGCTGAGCGGGAGTGAGCCTTGGGGCAAGGCTGCAGTCTGGGAGCGCCCAGCCTCCCCAAATGGAGGAGTCCCAAGCAGCCCATGGAGCCAGGACTCCAGGCTTCTATTCCTGGCTCTCTCACAGACTCCCAATCTGATCTGGTGCAGCCCATATCGCCCTCCCTGGTGTCTCAGTTTCCCCATGTGTGAGACGGGTACCAATGTGAATGGATGCAGAGCCTTGGAGAACCTAGTCTCTTCTCCTGGCAGCTCCTTGGTACCCTTGGGTAAGCAGCCGACTGCCCCAGACCCTGGATCACGTATGTGCAGACTGGGACTGAGGGCTAGATCTGAGGAATGGAAAGAATAAATCCACCCTTATCCGACCCCACTCCAGGGTACATGGCGAGGAAGCTGGTGTTGCAGGGGGCAGGGAGTTCTGCAGCCCTCGCAGGAGAGAAGGGAGTGATTCCCCGGCTTGACTGCTGATGGGGGTAGTGGTGTGGGGGGGCACTGGTGGATTTTGGTCTCATCCCTGCAGGACTGGACATGGAGCACGGCCTGCTGGGAGCTGATGTTTCCTCTGTGTGTGCGAAGGTGATGCTGGGCCAAATTGTGGGACCCCCTGCCCTCCCCCAAGACAAGGGAAGGGCCTCTCAGCCTTGCCCGCTCTTCTCTCTTTCACCAGGATCTGCCCAAGCAGCTGGCCTAGCCCAGGCCTCGCTTCCTCAAAGCCAGCAGCTTCAAATTCTGGTGAGTGGAGCGGCTAGGGAGTGAGGGCCTCTTAATCCCACCCCAGGGAGCAGAGGCCGGGGTACTAGAGGGGGATAAGGGCTGTGATGGGGCAAGGTGGGGTTGGAGAGATGTCAGGGAGTGAAACTGGGACTCACGGAGGGAATGGGGCAAGCTGCAGGGAGAAAGTGTAGAGAGGGGGATATCACAGGAGCGGGCTGGGGGGGGAGGGGAGACAGCTGGGGGGAGGGATTGGGGAGACCGTAGGGATGGCTGCTCAAGAGGCAACAGGCATGGTGGGTAGGCACGGGCGGGAGCTAGTAGAGGGGTTGGGGTGTCACGCCATCTCGGTTCTCCTTGTGAATGCCACCAGGCTGCAGGGAACCCCACGGCCGGCAGAGCCCTCTGCCTCCCAGCCTGGATTCCCAGCATGTAGCCGGTGGGAGAGGGGGGATGTGACTGCCTCAGGGGCATTTACCCCACTCCCAACCCCTGCTTGTGGGGAGTGGGAGGGTCTTTCAGCTCCGCAGCAGATAGCCCATTCGGGGAGCTTCCCCCAGGGAAGGCTGGAAATCAGGGTCCCCCTCACCAGAATAAAGTCCTCAAGAAGGATCGAGTGAGTCTGGTGCGAGGGGTTAGTTTGTTAGCATGGCCCTCTACACAACCACTGCCACTCTCTCCGCAGCTCCCGGGGGGAAAAAGGGAGGCGCCCCCTAGACAAGCTGGGGGCTGGCAGGTGGGTGACATCAGGAGCACTGGCCCTCAAGGCTGAGACTCATCAACTCATCACAGCATTGGCTGTGCAAAGTGCCACCAGCTCCACTCGGGGGAGGGGGTCTGGTCCCTCCTACACCCTGGAGCGGGGGTATGAGCACTCCAGGCAGCCCCCACCCTCGCACTCAAACAGAGGAGAGGGGGGGTGATTTTTCTTTTACTCCGATTGGTCAGGGCTCTGTTTCCTCTTCCTATTGGCTGTATCGGGAGGGGCGGAGCTTCGCCTGTTGCGTCACGTGACCCTGAGGCGTTCGTCAGGCGGCTTTAGAGCAGCAGGTGGCGCAGTCCGGAACGGGAGCGGGTAAAGGCGGCGGGGAGCCCTCTCTGAGCTTCCCAAATACCCCCCCCATGCTTCCTATTCCCTTCTACCTTCCATTCTCCACCCTTCCGGCCTCCTCCCCAAATACCTCCCACCCTCTTCTATCCCTGCCCCCAAATGCTCTCCACACGCCCCTCCCCAAATACTCCCTGCCCCTGAAATACTTCCTGCCCCCTTGCCTAGCCCCTGGCCCCCAAATGCCTCCTATCCCCCCTTCTAGCCCCTCCCCAATACCTGCCAGCCCCCTTCTACCTCTGCCCCCCAAATACCTCCCACCACCTTCTATCTTCTGCCCCAAATACCTGCTGCCCCCTCTCTTTCCCTCTGCTCTCAAATACCTCCCCCCAAATGCTTTCTACCCCTCTTGTCTAGCCCCCTGCCCCCCAAATATCTCCCATCCTCCCTTCTTCTTGTCCCTTGCCCCAATCACTCCCACCCCTCCTCTTCTAGATCCCCTCTCCCCAAATACCTCCCGTCCTCCTTGTCTTCTAGCTCCTCTCCCCCTAAATTCACCCTTCTTCTAGTCCTACCCCCAAAAATCCTCCCACCCCTTCCTCTTCTAGCTTCCCTCCTCCAAATACCTCCCATCCTCCCCCACTCTTCTAGCCCCCCAAATACCTCCCACCCCCTCCCTCTTCTAGCCCCCACCACCACTCTTTTAGTTCCCAGCCCAACTTTTAGCCCCCCAATACATCTCTAGCCCCCTCCTCTAGCCCCCAGTCCTCCCTCTGACTCCCCGGCACTCCCTTCAGACCCTCCCCAATACCATGACCCCTCCACTTCCTCCATTTGTAAACCGCTCCCCAACACCCACCCTGATCTAACATCCTGTCCTGTAACCCAGTGGTTTGCAACCTTTTTCATTTGTGGACCCCTCCAAGCATTTCAAATGGAGGTGCAGACCGCCTTGGACATCTCAGACATGCTCTGCAGACCTCCAGGGAGCCACGTACTGTAGGGTGAAAACCACTGACCTAGACCCCCCCCCCGAACATCTACCCTCAGCTCCTCTGTCCTGTAGACCCCCTGCCCACTCCCTCTTTCCTGCTCTAGCCTTCGGAGATGAAAGGGGTCTGGTGTCTGGGGCCTCTGCCATCACCCCTGGTGGATTGAGGACAGACTGGCCCGTGGCAGGGATCTCCCAGTACAGTTTAACCAGCCAAGACTGAGGTGGAAAGGGCGGGGGAGCCATAGTGTGTGAGTGGGGCAGGTGTGGGGGGGAAGCTGGACATCATGGCGCAGTGTGGGGTTGGTAGGAAGGGCTGGGGTTGGATGGATGGTGTGGCATAGTGTAGGGTGAGAGGTCTGTCTGGCTAGGAATTAATAATTGGGTTTAGAATACAGACATCAAGAGCCAAATTCTAAATGGCTGTGTACTGTACACACCTTCCCAGAAAACAGATCCATAGTGTGTGTGCCCAGCTTGCTCCTCTGAATGTGAAGGGCCCATGCCGCGGGAAAGCTGAAAGAACATCCTGGTCTCTAAGGAGTGAAGGGAGGTCTGGTTGTATGTGTGTAGCTGAAGTTGCATAACTTAGATCAGTTCCCCTTCTCCCCCCTCCCAGTGTAGATCATGCCATAGAGAATGGCCAGTTTAGGCCCACAAGGTAGCGAGCTGACTGCTTGTCCCTTCCATGTCTTTAATACATCAGGCAAAACAATAACCCCCTCTGAGCTCATCAGTGTCACCCTGGATATACCTTAGTGCCCCTACACAATGGCTGGTTTTCCTGGCTACTTCCCCTCAGAGTCTGAGTCCTCCTCAGAAATCTGTAGACACAAACTACTTGTGTTAACTAAAGTGAGAGTTCAGTGGCCCTGTATTCTCCGCTTTTTTTCCTGAACAGGGATTAAAAATAGTTTTCTTTCCCTTAACTCCTCCTCCTCTCTCTTTCAGACTGAATTCCTAGCAATTGCCTGAGGTTTTTTCCCCTGAACTGTGAAGTGTCATGTTGTAACTGTATTACTTTTAATGCTGTATTACTGCGTATTTTTTAAAGCCAGACTCATAAAGAGCAGCCTAGTGAGCCACATTATCTGGTTGCCAAGAGAGCGCCCTTGCTTGGATTTGCTGTGTATAGGTCTTGTATATGTACATAGCTTCAGATTTCAGGGACTGAAGTTTGAGGTTTTGAATTTGGGTTTTGAACCAAGTTTTCTTTGCTAATCTGTATATTATGGGGGCAAAGAATAAAGTAGTATTTACTCCCAGTCTTTATTCAGGCCTAATGTGGTGGTGTTCAGTTTGCGAATTAATTCCAGTAGTGCACTTTCACCTTGGAGTCTGGTTTTGAAGTTTTTCTGTTGAAGAATGGCCACTTTTAGGTCTGTTTTTGAGTGACCAGAGTGGTTAAAGTGTTCTCCTACTGGTTTTTGAATGTTATAACTCCTGATGTCGGATTTTAGTCCATTTATTCTTTTGTGTAGACAGCCATGTTTGGCCAATGTTGCCCTCACGTTGCCCCTTTCAAACATGGCTGCCGCAGAGACCATTGCCCCGCTGATTGGTGTGAGAACGAGCCAATAACCCTCCAGTCTCAGCCCTCAAGCCGAGCCACTCTCCTGCTATGGGATTAGAGGAAAGGCGTTGAGCAGTGATTGATGGCCCCTCCGCAAACAGCGATGGGACTCCTGGGGTCTCGGACCAATAGGGAGCGGCGGGGGGCAGGGCAGTGCTTCCAGGTTGGAGAGTGAATGGGGCTGGAACTGGGGCCCGAGAGCAGGTAGCAGAGCGAACCCTTCCCAGACGCCTGGGTCCGCTCCGTGTCTGTGAAGGTCGGGGGACGCCTGGGTCGGCTCCATGTCTGGGCGGGGAGCCCAGATGCCTGGGACTGCTCCGTGTCTGAGGAGGCGGGGGGAGGCCGGATGCCTGGGTTCTGTTTTTGGCTGTGGGGCTGTACTGGCTCCCGGTTGATTTGAGGGGGTGCCCTTGTAGGGAGGAGCCCTGCATCTGGCCCTGCCATGGAGACTCTGATCCCCGTTATCAACAAACTGCAGGAGATTTTCAACACGGTAGGGGCCGAGGTGATCCAGCTGCCCCAGATCGTGGTGATTGGGGCCCAGGTGAGACTCCACTCTTCCCGCCCTGGGGGGATCCAGCTGCCTCATTGGGGTCCAGGTGATACCCCTGCCCCCCTCATCCCACCCTTCCCTTCCTGGGGGGATCCGGCTGCCCCAGATCGTGATTGGGGCCCAGGTGAGACCCCCCCATCCAACCCTTCTGTCCCTGGGGGGATCCAGCTGCCCCAGGTCATGGTGATTGGGGCCCAGGTGAGACTCCAATCCCTTCCTTCCTGAGGGGATCCAGCTGCCCCACCGGGGTCCAGGTGAGACCCTGCCCACACTCTCTAATCTCTGAAGCCCCAGGCTCCTCTTCTCCCTCTGCCCACCACGTCTGGCTGCCCCTCACCCTCCTGTCCCTTCCAGCCTTAACCCCGTCTCTCCCCCCCTCACAGAGCAGTGGGAAGAGCTCAGTTCTGGAGAGCATTGTGGGTCGCGACTTCCTGCCCCGGGGCTCAGGCATTGTCACCCGGCGGCCCCTGGTCTTGCTGCTGGTGAATGTGCCATTTCTGGAGGAGCGGCAACATGCAGCCAGTGGGGAGACAAGTAAGGGGGTGCTGGGAGGCATGGTGGGCTCTCCCTGGGCTGAGGGGACAGGAGGCAGAAGGTTGTGGGAGGCCAGGACTCCTTGGTTGTAACCCAGCTCTGGGAGGGCAGTGAGGTATAGTGGTTAGAGTGGGAGTGGGGGGCTGGAAGCCAGGACTCCTGGGTTCTCTCCCTTGCTCTGCAGTACCATTCACTGGGAGGCCTCCCACCCACTCCCTGCTCTGGGAGGTTGAGAGTAGAGACCCCAAGGGCTGAGGTGGTGAGACCACGAGATGTTTGGCTCACTGTGACTCCCTCTCTCCCTGCTGCTGGGGAGCCCGTGTCTGTGGGTTGAAGCCAATGATTCCTATGGGGAGCCAGGGTCCGAAACAGCTGCTTTCAGTGGGGCTGCACAAGCCCCTGAAGCCCTGTCCACACCCTGGGGGGCTGAGAGTGACCCCAAATTGGCTCTCCGTGCAGGTACCCAGGCCGAAGAGTGGGCAACCTTCCTGCATTGCAAGCACAAGGTAGGGACCCTGCTCGGGATCTGGAGGTGGCTACCTCAACCCCTGTCTTCGTCTTAGGGGGGAATCATGGTAATTAGAGGGGTGGTAGATGCCCCTTCCTGACCTGTCTGTCAAGGAATAATGGGGGTGATATTCCCATCACCCATCCCTGTCCTTTGATGGAGGTGGGGGCAGCCTCCCTTACCCATCCTGGCTGTGGGTCATTGCATGCCCCCTGTCCATGTACTGTCAGCTTTGGCGCAGAGGGAAGTGCCGCTGGGGCCATGGAGCGTGTCTCAGGGCCTGCTGTGCCTCCCTGTCCCCTCTCAGACCTTCACCGACTTCAGTGAGATCCAGCAGGAGATTGAGACTGAGACCGAGAGGACGACAGGAACCAACAAGGTAATGAACACCTGTGACAAAACATCCCCAATGTTTGTGTGTGAAACCAGGAGTCCTGATCCCAGCCTCCCACTACTGTAACCCACCAGACCCCACTCTCCCTCCCAGAGCTGAGGAGAGAACCAGGAGGCCTGGCTCCCAGCCCCCCCTGCTCTAACCCACCAGACTCCACTCTCCCTCCCAGAGCCGAGGAGAGAACCCAGGAGTCCTGGCTCCCAGCACCCTCTACTATAACTCGGTTGGTTATTGCCCTGCAGGGGATCAGCCCGGAGCCCCTGTATCTGAAGATCTACTCCCCACATGTCCTGAACTTGACACTGGTCGACCTACCGGGGATCACCAAGGTGAGAGGCGGGTGCCCCATGGCGTTGGGGGATGGGATGGGGAGGGATCCTTGGATGGGGTGGGGAGGGGTAATGCCCCACTGTGGGTGTCTGTCAAGGCTGCCGCTAAAGGGATATTTCCAAAACCTGGCTTATTCCTGTTCTCACTGGGAGACCTTCCCAACTATGGACCCTCAGTCAGTCAATGTCTATAACCATGAGTCCTGGCTCCCAGGCCCTCCTGCTCTAACCACTTGCCCCTGCTGTCATCCCAGAGCTGGAGAGAGAACCCAGCAGTCCGGGCTCGCCTGTATCTTGTCTGGCAGGAGCCTGCACTCACTCTTCTCTCCCCTCTCCAGGGGCCTGTGGGGGACCAGCCC
The DNA here is from genome assembly GCF_007399415.2 of Gopherus evgoodei. Taxonomy (NCBI): domain Eukaryota; kingdom Metazoa; phylum Chordata; order Testudines; family Testudinidae; genus Gopherus; species Gopherus evgoodei. The sequence goes on along the minus strand of NC_044324.1, from coordinate 198,411,100 downwards.
CCCGACATTGAGGGCCAGGTGCTGGAGATGATCCTATCCTACGTCTCCAATCCGAACTGCCTGATCCTGGTTGTGACAGCTGCCGACACCGACGTGGCCACCTCTGAGGCGCTCAAGCTGGCCCGGGATGTTGACCCCGATGGTACTGATGTGAGGGGCTCCCCCAGGGGACTTAGGGCATGGGTGGGGCTGAGAGCTAGTGGGCTGTGAGCCCTGCATGGGGGGAGTGGAGGCAGGTGGTAAGGGGGATGCAGTGGATTTACTGAGTGTTTGGTGCTGCAGCCTTCACAGAGTCTCTTTAGGGAGTGCCGCCCCTTTTAATGTGCGAGGCTCCGGCTTTGTTCCCCTGTAAGTCCCTTGGGCTCCAGCCCCCCTGTTCCTCTCTGTGGCTGTCCACCACTCTAGGGGAGTTTGGGTCTCTAGCGGAGACTTCAGGCCTGCCAGGAGTGCTGCAGGCAGCAGGGACCAGGAGAGATGCGGGGTGGCCATAGCAAAACTTGCTGATGTTTGTTGGACCCCTGCAGTCTGGGATTGGAGGGCCCAGGCTAGAGAAGAAAAGCCAGGCTTAGGTCAGAGTCTGTGTCGGCTGAATCCCCTGCCCTGCTGCTCCAAAACCTCCTGGGGGTCTGCCTCCTGCCCTGGCTGCACTGTGTGGGCTCCAGCGGCTGTGCCGGCCCAGACACGGGTACCTGATTGAGGGGCTTTCCTGGTGCTGTAGGAATGCCACCTAGCGCCAGAAACACTGGTCTGCCAGCACAGCAGTGTCTGTGCTGGGGGTTAGGTCGCCCTTTGGGGTTTCACACCCTGACCCAGGTCACTAGGTGGGTAAGTGTAGCTTGTGCCTAGGTCTCCATCTCTGAGCCTGGGCCTGCCTGATCATCCCTACCCTCTCCTCTCCTGCAGGATGCCGCACACTGTCCGTGGTCACCAAGCTGGACCTGATGGACGCTGGGACGGACGCCATGGACGTTCTGATGGGCCGGGTCATCCCTGTCAAACTGGGCATCATTGGGGTGGTGAACAGGTGGGTAGGAGGGTGGTGGAGTCCGGGGGGGGGCTGTGGAGATGTAGGGCATGGGGGTCTGCTGAGAGGTGGGAGGGGCTGGAGTTGAGGGGGAGGAGGGTTCTGGAGAATGTCTTTGGTGGTGGGATGGGGGTGCTGTGCTGGAGTTTGGGGGATTGGAGGGACTGCAGGGGGCAGCAAACCCAATGTTCCCCACCAGCCTGGAATGGGTGGGGGGAGTGGGGACAGACAATGACTCTGTCCCGACCCTCCCAGGAGCCAGCACGACATCAAAACTTGGAAGAGCATCACTGAGTCACTGCAGGATGAGCAGGCCTTCCTGCAGAAGCAATACCCATTGCTGGCCAACCGCAACGGCACCCGGCACCTGGCCAAGACCCTCAACCGGTGGGTGCCAGCTGGGGCTCTGCTCTCCCTGGCGAGGGGCACTGGGGCCAGAGGACTAGGGCTGGGCAGGGGGCAGTTAAGGGATCTGTTGCAGAGGAGGGAAAGGACGCAGGGCAGATGGAATAGAAGTGAGCCCATTTACAACTGACCAGAAACGGGGGTGTGGGTGAGTATCATACCTGACATTCTCTAGCAGAACTCAGTGCCACTAGAGAGTGGCCAGGAGCATGGGGGGCAGCAGGAGGAGCAGGGCAGCACATGGTGGCAGGAGACCCTGGAGTCACCCCAGCAGAGGAGTTGAGCCCTGGCTGTCAGCGCTGGGTGCTAGAATGATTCCCTGGAAATTCAGGAGCCGGGAGGCTGGGTTAAACGGGCCCATTCCTGTGCCCTGCCCCAGGCTGCTGATGCACCACATCCGGAATTGCCTGCCGGAGCTGAAAACCCGGGTGAATGTGCTGACGGCCCAATATCAGTCAGTGCTGCAGAGCTATGGGCAGCCCATCGAGGACAAGAATGCCATGCTGCTGCAGATCATCACCAAGTTCGCCACCGAGTACTGCCACACCATCGAGGGCACGGCCTGGAACATTGAGACCTCAGAGCTGTGAGTGCTGTGGGGGAGGCGGACCTGCCCCCTCAAGGGCAGGAATTGCAGTGCAGATACCTGGGAGCTGAGAAGTCAGGGGGCATGAGGGTGGGTGGTGCTGAGAGGCAGGGGTGTGTGGCCATTTTGGCGGGGGGGTGGGTGGGCTGTGCTTTGGCTACTGTTTCTATGCTCCCTCTGAACCCTTCTGTGTCTCTTCCCCCCTACCCCACCATCCCCCAGCTGCAGGGGTGCCCGCATGGGCTACATCTTCCAGGAGACGTTGGGCCGGACGTTGGAGTCCATCGACCCGCTGGCTGGGCTCACGATGCTGGACATCCTGATAGCCATTCGCAATGCCACGGTATGGTACCCCCCCGGGCAGTGCCCCCTCCACCGGCCCCTGTTCTATTAATTTAGGTGGAATAAATGGGCCACAGATGTTCCCATGGCCCACTCACTGTCCCACATTGAACAGTGCGACATGAGGTTTGGTACCCAGAGACCTCGGCCTGCCCAGCACCATAGCAAATGCCACCCGCTGTCCTCGTAAACTGTTGTTAATGCTAAAGAGGAGACTGCAAAGCCATGGGCGGCGTGTGAACAGCTGGCTTTGGAAGGCTAGCCCCTGGCTTGGACCGTACCACCCTGCCCCTTTTGTCCCCCTTTCTTTGCTGGAGCCCGAGCACCCCTGCCTCTGTGGCTGCCAGCCCCCGCCCCCTCCCGTGGTGCCTCTTACCAACCATGTCCCAGCCTTGCATGGTACGATAACATTGCCTGATTCTACACGGTAGGGGCCCCTCCCCCACATGTACCACATTGGGGATGGTACCGAGCCATGACGGAGGGGTAACAGACCATAGTGGACTGCGGGGCGAGTGCGTGTATGTGCCCCCCTCCCAGTCCCCTGGAGTGGGATGTGCCCACCCCACAACACCCTCAGTCCCATCTCGCTACGGCTGCCTGGGACCGACTAGCCCCCTCCTGGCTTTCTGTGCCCCACGAGAGTGGAGAATGGGATGAGGCTGGGTGGTGACGGGGGGGTGGGGGTGTCTCTCTCTCTATCCCCACTGGAGAAGCCACTGCTCTGATGGGGTCCCTGCCTCCCCCTCAGGGCCCCCGTCCCGCCCTCTTCATGCCCGAGGTCTCCTTCGAGCTGCTGGTGAAACGTCAGATCAAGCGTCTGGAGGACCCGAGCCTGCGCTGTGTGCAACTGGCGCTGCAGCTCCTCGTGCACATCATTCAGCACTGCTCCACCTACAACACACAGGTGCCCCCCCGCAATCATCCATCCCTGCTCCATGTACAACATGTGGGTACCTGGGACCCCCTCCCCCCACAGCCCAGCTCCTATCATCCATACCTGCTTCACCTATAACACACAGGTGCCCCCCAGGGGAGTGTCTGACCTTAGGCCAGTGCCTGTGGTTTGCCCCACATTTTCCCCAAGGGGCTCTGCCGGGGCTAGCAGAGCCCATCCAGCTTTCCCTGCTGCACAGTGCATTCATCTCAGATAAAAGCGTTACAGTGAGAACACAGCGTGAAACCATCCCCCTGTCGCCAGACCTGCTGTGCCCCTGGTGTCCCCCATCTTCTCCCTGAGCCCTCCCAAGTGCGTGCTGGCTTTGCCCCCTGGTTATGGTCTCATGTCTGTTTCTGGGTTACATTCATCCTTGATAACTGATACCAAAGACCCTTCTCTATCTCCTGGGCCTCTCAGGCCTGCTCTGACCCAATTTGTGCAATCCCCCTGGGGTGTGTGTGATGGTTTGGGGGGTCCACCTAGACCAGTGAGGGGTTCTGTGACCCCTACCCTGTAACCTGGGTGCTGCGCAGCTGGGGTTGGATTCCTGACCCCCATGGGCTCTGACAGTAAAATAACATAGCATGCAATCAGGTGGCATAACTACTTTTTTTACCTCTGGCCTGCACTCATCAAACACAGCTGGAGCAGTCTCTGGCTAAGCTGTGGGCCCATTTGTGTCCAGCACATCTCAATAGCCATCTTTTGAAGTTTCAACATTTCCAAGATCTTTCCTCTTTCTCCCCCACCCCCTGCACCAGGAGCTGCTGCGCTTCCCCAAACTGCATGAAGCGATTGTGGAGGTGGTGACAGGCATCCTGCGGCAGAGGCTGCCTATCACCAACGAGATGGTAACACCCCAGAGGGGAGGGGGCTGCTATGGGACATCTGGTATCCATGCAGGGTAGAGGCCTGATGTGGGAGTGGGGGTTGAAGTCTTTGTCCTAGGGGAGATGGATTGGATTTAAATCAGCAAGTGGGAAAATGCACTTTAAAAAAAAGTTGGATTCTCAGTGGCTGATAACCATTAAACCATGTTAATTTGCAGCTAAATATAGTCTTTACACTAAGTGTGGTGCTTCTTTCTGCAAAGCAGGTGGATACACTAGAGTTATACACGTTTATTTAAACAATTATGTAGTTGAACCTACATTTATTCAGAGTTTAATTTTCTGGTATTAGAAAATGGTGAATGATGCCTTGTTATTAACTAGCTAATTAATAAAAACAATTAAATGCTGTTTCTGGGCATTTTTAATGGAATTCCAGTTTCCATCCAAATAGATCTTGACACAAATTACAAGTAAGAAAATTAAATTACCTTTAAATGTGCTGGGTCCAGAAGCACAAATATCAAGCAAAACAGGTTTTGCACTGAAAACTGATCTGTTCAACACAGGCCTTTCGCTATGTCCTTTGAATGAAAGTTAAGTGTAAGAGGGGGAGGGATAGCTCAGTGGTTTGAGCATTGGTCTGCTAAACCCAGGGTTGAGAGTTCAATCATTGAGGGGGCCATTTAGGGATCTAGGGCAAAAATCTGTGTGGGGATTGGTTCTGCTTTGAGCAGGGGGTTGGACTAGATGACCTGCTGAGGTCCCTTCCAACCCTGGCAGGTCTATGATCCTAGGAGAATGTGCAGTTTGATGTCCTTTAAGATGTCAGCAGCAAGCATGTACTGCTCTTGATTAAAATCCATTACAATTCTGGCAACTTGTGTTAAGGGCTAAGCTTACAATACTCTCAATATTACTTTAAACAGTTTCACAATAAAAATCACATTTATTGAGTTTAAATTAAATCTTGTTTTGTTTTCAAAGCTCATAGGGTTTTTTGTTTTGAATCCACCATGCTGGGCCCCATCCCATCTCTCTCCCATGCAGGTTCATAATCTGGTTGCAATCGAGCTTGCCTATATTAACACCAAGCACCCGGACTTCATGGACACAGCGCTGGTGTCTGCCTCTGTCAGCACCCGCAAGGTAATGCTTCTCTGCTCCTGTATCCCACTGCTGAGCCTCTTCCCCCCACCTCCTCCACTGGATACCAGTGTCACCCCTCTTGACGTGGCCAGCTGGTCTCTGCTGTCCCCAGAATGACCCCCCTGTGGAGGGGAGCCGGCGCTGGAAGAGTTACAAAGTGGAGGATGCTGGCATGGAGGAGAAGCCCAAGGGGAATGCCCAGCCCCCCATGTATTCCAGCCCCAGTCGCTCCCATGCTGTCAATCTGCTGGACACAGTGAATTACACCCTTCCCACACAGGCAGGTGAGAGTGGGGTAGTGACAGCAGGAGAGCTGTGTCTGGGCCAACCTCAGTGCTCTGGCTCCCATTGCACCTTTTCAGAGCTGCTTTGCTTCCAAGGTCAGCAGGGACCATTTTGATCATCTAGTCTGACACACACACCCTGCAACACCCATAGGCCAGAGAACTGCCCCAAAGTTATTCCTAGGGAAAAGCTGGCCAGTGCTGGACAATGCACCACATTCCATTTTTTCACTCTTAATGCCTTCTTTCCAGCCTCAATGTCTCTAGCTTCAGCTTCGACCCACCTCGTTGGAGAATGTTCTGACCTTTGTGTGTGATCCTAGCGTTGTGCTACTGGAACTGGAGATTGCCTGGCTTTATAACCTTACTACTGTTATCCCTGGGAGAAGGCCCTGCGTGGTGGGACCCCCCCCTTTCCTTTGAAGGCCCATGCCCTCTCTCTTTTCCCACAGCCTATGCCGGCCACATGGAAGCTGAGCCAGCAGGAGCAGTGGGATTGTGAGGTGATCCGCAGACTCATCATATCCTATTTCCTCATTGTGCGCAAAAGGATCCAGGACAGGTAAGATTGAGGGGGTGGGGGGGAATGACAGACAAAGGTGTGAGGCTGCAGCCCCTCTCCTGGACCCTTAAGGGCCATGGGGAATTGAAAGGGCTTGAGATGGGTGCCCTTGTGACCTCTGCCCCTCCTCCACAGCGTCCTCAAGACAATCATGCATTTCCTGGTGAACTATGTCAAGGACTATCTGCAGAGCCAGCTGGTTGGACAGCTATACAAGCAGGAGCTGCTGGACATGCTGCTTACAGAGTCAGAGGACATGGCACAGCAGCGCAAGGAGGCTGCTGGGCTGCTCCAGGTGAGGGAGGAGGGGGGGTGTCAGGTCTCTCTGCCACCCTACCTTTGCTAATGTCTTCTATCTCCCATCAGGCCTTGCAGCGAGCCAGCCAGACCATCTCTGAGATCCGGGAGACGCAACTCTGGTGAGGATGGCTGGAGAAGCTGAGTTTCGAGACACCACACACACCCCACCCTCTGGTTCTTTGCTGCCTATATATCTGAGCCGGTCTGATGGTGGGTTGGTGTTATGGAATAAAACCTGTTTGCACAAAAAGCTGGCTTGAATTCACTGAGTGGCTAATGCAGTATGGGCACCAGCCTGGCTCATAAGAATGCTTTTTAAAGAACTTCCTTGCATTTGTTTTAAACCCGCTGTCTATTATGGGAATAAGTAAATAAGGAAAAGTTATCTACTTTCTCAACATCACGCATGATTTTATATACCTCTATCATATTCCCTCCCTCCCCCTTAGTCTCCTCTTTTCCATGCTGAAGAGTCCTAGCCTCTTTAATCTCTCCTCATACGGGACCAGTATGCTCCCTACTCTGTTAGCAGCCTATACTGCCATTTTGTTCTGTCCCTTGGTGCACAGTTGTCGTTGTCCTTGTCAGCATGACCTGCAAGCCCAGTCTGGTATGTTGGAATAAAGGATGGGAAATGCCCCCAGCTCTGAGCAACCCCTTTCAGGTGGCATCTTGGGCTGAAATGCAGGGATGATAACCATAACCACACAAGAGGGTCTTAACATAACCAGAACCTAGGCAATGTAGAAAATTGATAAGGGAACAAAGAGAATCTAAAAATGATTGAAGTTCTTCACACTTTGCTTTGGGCTTAACTATCTTTCTGAGAGAAACCTTAATGATTAGTTCTGCAACTTCATATTTCCTCAATTTGTCACCTACAAAAGCCAACTCAGGTTTGAGAATCTCTCTAACATCCTCAGCTGTAAAGACTGAAGCAAAGTTTTGTATCTCCATCATCAAGGGGCCCTACTGGTTGTTGTTTAGCAGGCTTCCTCCTTTTGATGTACTTAAAAAACATTTTATTACTACCTTTGGAGTTTTTGGCTAGCCCTTCTCCTGACCTGCTCCTCCAACTTATCCCAGAAGGACTGGGAAAGAGATCAGGCTACTCTCCCTCTCCCCGGGGGTTAGGGGTGCCCCATATCCCCAACTTACCTTTCTTTCTCCAGCTAGAGACAAGCTCCTGCCCTGCCCAAATTCCGTTGTCTGCCCATGGCCCTGACTGCCAGGGGAGAAGGCCTGTGGCCAAGCCCCACAGCCTGTGCCTTGTCTCAAACTGCTCAACAATCTCACAAAACTAAATGATTTGGGCAACAAAATAACTCGGGCTATACATACAATATGATAGGGGCTGATTTAGCTACAATAAGACAGTTTGTAGAGGCTGTCAAAAAAGCAAACAGGATGTTTGTCTTATTCGTTATTCCTGAGATTATCTTATTGCCCTTTTATAAATCCATAGTACGCCCACATCTCGAATACTGCATACAGCTGTGGTCGCCTCATCTCAGAAAAGATCATCTGGCACTAAAAAAGGTTCAGAGAAGGGCAACTAAAATGATTAAGGGTTTGGAGAGTGTCCCATATGAGGAGAGATTAAAGAGGCTAGGCCCCTTCAGCTTGGAAAAGAGGTGACTAAGGGGGGCTATGACAGAGGTCTATAAAACCATGAGTCATGTGGAGAAAGGGGATAAGGAAAAGTTATAAGTGGGGTTTACAAGGGAACTGGATAACTAACCAGACTGGGTAAGGAATGGGGTCCCCAGCCTCTGTCTGTCAGGGGGGTGGAGATGGCTGACAGCAGAGATCCCTGGTCACTGCCTGCTGGGTTCACTCCCTCTGGGGCACCTCCGCAGCAGGACACGGGGGGCTTCCCCCCCCACCTTCTTCCCTGCTTGGAGGCAGCAGCCACCGCTGCTCCCTGAGCGGGGGCCATCCCCTGCTTTATCTCCGCGCTGTTGGCCGCGCCGGGTCCATGGCGAGTTCTCAACCGGGGGGGGGGGAACCTGGTCCCGCTGTGTCCTGGCCCGGGGCTGGGAGTCTCCTGGGGGGGCTTTGCGCACCAACTTACCAGCTGCTGAACCCGTCACTGATTGAACCAGGAGCCAGGATGGGGCTGGGACACCGGCTCCGCCCGGAACCCCGGTTTCCCTCCCGGTCCGCCCACAGGGATCTGCAGCTGGGGCGTCTTTCCGCGCCAGCCCCCTCGCTGCCCGTCCGCACCCGGCCCCCGCAGCCACTGCTTGGCCCCCAGCACCAGGCTTCTCCCTCCAGCTCCGGCTGCTCCTTGCCCTTCACGAGGCGGCCGGAACCTCAGGATCGCTGCCCACGGGCTGAATTGCGGCCGCTCTCACCACAGCTCCTAAGGAATCAGCAGCTACTTTGACCCCCCAGAGCGCCGCCCAGAGGAGCAGCCCCAGGAACGTCCTAGGAGTGGGGGGGGGGTCTCTGGCCCCAAGTCCTGCATGAGCTGAGGGCCTCGCCCCACCTCGGCAAACATCAGCGTGACCTGGCTGACCCCATGCTGGGTTGGCGGCTCCCAACAGAGCCCTGGGCCCCATGTACAAATCTTGGACAGATTATGTCCCCAAACAACCTGCAGCTCAAATGCGTTGAAGTGCAGCCCGTTGCCTCTCTTCTCTCCTGGGCCCGGACCATGACTGGCGCACACCCCTTTGCTTTGCACCGTCGCTGAACTCCTGGCGCTCAGCAGAGTCAGTCCTCAGAGCTGTTGTGTGGATGAGCCTACGCAGGTGTTAATAGCTCAGCTGCCAGTCAGCGTCCCACGGGTGGGGAGGGGGAGAGCGAGCATGCTTGTCGGGGCATACCAGCCACAATCTCTTAGGCCTGGTTTGCACCAGGAATTTACATCAGTGCAGCTACAGTGTGAAGAACCTGAGAGAGGCAGCAACACTGACCCACCCCTGGTGTAAACAGCACTAAGATGGAAGAATTCTTCCATCAACCTGGCTATAGCCTCTCGGGGAGGTGGATTACCTATGAGGATGGGAAACCTCCCCCCGGCCCCCTGTTGGCATAGGTAGCTGACACGGCACTGATGGGGTGTTTGAAGTGCGGACATTCCCTGCACAACCAAACCCGTACTACACATGGCATTTGGAATCCCTCCGACACCTGTCTCAAATACGAGCTCTCAGGCAGTGATTCTGCCAGCATTCCTGGTGCAGCCTGCCCCACTTCAGTGCTGGGACATTGATTCCAGTGCATGGGGGGCAACAGAACATTGAGGGCTGGAGTGACAAGGGGCACTCCCAGAATTTATGCCTCCCCCCGGCATTAACAAAACCCCTACTCAGCTGCTCCCAACACTGCAGGCATCTCTGTCCCCCCGGGAAGGGGCCACAAAATAAGGGAGGATCATATTTTTAACTAAAAAATGGAGATTTTTTTGTAATTAATACATTTTTGTTTTTAAAAATAAAAATATAAAATTACTTGTGAAATTAGCTTATGAAGGTCACCCCCCCAATTCCTTGTCCCTCCCTCAGGGGCCCACCCTACAACCCTGGCCATAGGGGTATCTATGGAACAGACCACACTAGAGTGACCCCACAGCATGGACAGAGACTGCACTGATGGAAGGGGGCTTTCCAACAGTATAGGAACACACACCCGGGGGGGCGGGGGCGCGTCCAGCTCCCAGCACAACCCTCTCTCTCCACCTCTGTTTTCCAGCCAGTGCACCCACATCCTCTTCCTTTATAGGAGCCAAGCCTGCACCTCCCCAGCTGCTGCTCATCCTTAATTAGCTGCCTTCCATCCCTCTCCAGGATGGGCTAATTGGACCACTCAGCTGCCTGTTAACTCTTCACCTGCCAGCATGAGGCACATGTCCCTTTGGGGGGGTAGGGGGGTCTGCAGAGGTGGATTCTGGGAGACGCTGTTTGTGGGTCTTTGCGAAAGTCCCATCTCCCATGCTGGGCGGAAGGACGATCCAAGGGAGGGCTGCGTAGCGGCCACAGGGCTCATTAACCAAAGGGAGGGGAGAGTTCCTGAGAAGGAGGCTGTATTGGGGGCGGTCCTGGGAGAAGGTTGATCCCAGCAGGCTATGCTGGGGGCGGTTCCAGTGGGGGTAGCTTCAAGGGGTGGATTGCAGCCTCGGGAGGGGATGGGTGGGTCTTTTTCCTGATTATATTCAGACAGGTAGGGGTTTCTACTGCACCATTTATTGCAGAGTTCATCCCAAAATGGGTGAGATCTATACAGAGCCCCCTGCATAGAGTCCTGCAGCCTCCCCCGCCGCCCCCCAGCATTGTGCACTCCCCCGGGCTCATCTAGTCTCCGAGCTGAAACCAGTCCAAGGTGCCCCAGCCTTTCCCCCCACACAAGCTGTGACCCACAACCCCGGCTTCTCTACCTGCTCAGTCCCAGGGGCCCCAATCTCTTCCCCCCCCAAGCTGTGACCCATTCCCCTACTGCCCCCCCAGCTTCTCCACCCCCTCAGTCCCAGGGGCCCCACCCTCTTCCCCCACCCAAAGCTGTGACCCATCCCCCCCTTCCCCAGGCCTCCACTCATGAGAATCTCTGCAGGCATGACAGGACACCCGCTGGCTGGCCCCAGGTCTGCCCTTGGGAAGGCAATCAGCTGGGGATGGGGAGAGGAGTGGGCCTGGCCCCCAGGAAGGGGGAAACGGGAAGGTGGGGGGCCCACCTACTCGAAGGGGCTTTTGTCCTGCACCCCCTTGACCCCCATGAAGACCCAGCTGTCGCGGAATCCAAGCTCCTTGGCCACACTGCTGCCAAGCTCGCTGAAAATCCTCCACGTCTCTTTGTTCATCCGGGGGGCAGAACCCTGGCTCAGCAGCAGGATCAGGGCCCTGCACCGAGCCAGCCAGGGCCCCCACCTTGGGGCTGGATGGGAGCTGGCACTTGCCAGAGGGGAAAGACCCCAGGCCCCATTTCCCACCCCACCCCACCCCCCGAGGCAGCTAGTCCCCGCCCTGGGGCGGGATGTGAGCTGGTGCCCCCTAGAGGGGAGAGGGCCTGTATCCTGCCCCCCTAGCCAGACAGGCCCCCCAACACTGGCCCTGAGGCTCGATGGGAGTCAGCACCCCCAGAGGGGTGAGGCCCCAGGCTGCATTCCCACCCCCCCCAAGTCAGCCAGTCCCTGCCGTGGGGCTGAATGGGAACCGGCACCCTCAGAGGGGAAAGGCCTCACTGGTCCCGCACCCCACACCCACTTGGTGGCTGGGTCGTCGTATGAGGCCACGAACACCAGGGTTCCCTCGTGCAGCATCCGAATGAACTTCAGCAGCTCGTTGACATCTGGGGTGAAAGATGCGGAGTGAGTGCAGGCCTGGGCCCCCCTGACCCACGGGGTTCCCCTGAGCCTCCCCCCAGGTTCCTGCCTATCACACAGACCTCCCATACCAGGGTCTCCCAACTGGAGCCCCCATGGATTCCCCCCACCCCCCGGACCCTCCCACAACATCCTCAGTGGCTGCCCCATGACTCCCTGCCCTCCTGCCCCACAGGGCTTCCGAGCCTCCTCCCCCCCCCACATTCCTGCCTCTCACAGACTCCCCACCCCCTGCGCCAGGGTCTCCCACCTGGAGCCCCCAAAGATTCCCCCCCCGACATCCTCAGGTGCTGCCCCCCTCTCACCTCCAGCCCACATGTCGAAGAACCTGGCATCAATGAGCTCCCCATTGACCCCTGGAACCAGAGAGAGAGTCAGAGCCTGCCCCGCTGCAGCTCCCCTCCTTCCCCTGACCAGCTCGCCTTTCCTGCCCCCTCCCCAGTTCCCCCCACCCTCTGCAGCCCCCCTCTTCCCCAGCCCCCCCATACCCTCTGGCCTGCCCAGTGCCCCACAACAATGTTCCCCCCTCCCCTCCTCACCATTCACCAGGGCCATGTTCAGGCCCCGCCCCACATTGTTCTTCACGCTGCTCATTAGCCTGGAATGAAAGTGAGGTGAGAACGTCCCACCCACCACCTACAGGGGAGCCAGGACACCTGGGTTCTCTCCCTGGCTCTGAGAGGGGTGTGCAGTCCAGTGGGCTGGGAGGGAGCCCGGACTCCTGGGTCCGCCGCACAGTTCTGACCCTGATTAGCATGCTGCCTTCTCTCACCTCTCGTGCTGTGCCCCAAACCTGCAACTCACATTTCATCCTCCAGGCAGATCTTGGGCCCGATGACGTTGGCGGCACCGCTGACTAGGCGGAAGGCGAGACGCTGCTCGGGGCAGGGCTGCAGGAGGCCACGTTATATCTCCTGGGCCGCGGCTCTGGGGATGAGGGTGGGGAGATGTGGGGAGGTCGCCAAGGCACGCTCATGTCACACACCACCCCTGGTCCCCTGGGCTAGACAGCTCCCACACCAGTCAAGGGTGCCATGTCCCCACCATGGGGGGGACAGGCTCCTGGGAGGGGGGCACTGGTGGGGGAACGTGAGCTGAGAGACACAGGACCATGGGAGTCACCTATTAAATGGGGGAGTGCTCCTCCCTCACCCTATGGGACTGGGACACCCTCCACCCCTGCCGGTAGGGACACCTGAGGTGATGCAGCAGGGTCCCTGCCCCTGTATCTGGGACTCAGCCCCCTGCTACCACCCCCATGGGGTCCTGGCTCCCAGCCTGGGACCCAGCCCCTATGGGGTCCCTGCTCCCAGCCTGGGACCCAGTCCCCTGCTACCACAGCCCCACATGGGGTCCCTGTTCCCAGCCTGGGACCCAGTCCCCTGCTACCACAGCCCCCCATGGGGTTCTGGATCCCGACCTGTCCACCTGATGGAGACCGGGTCACATCCCCCTATAAGATGTTCTCCTTTTCGGGTCATCGGGAAAACTACCCAGGACCTAGAAAAGGAGGTCAGAGGCATGTTGGCTTTGGGGGTGATCCAGCCGTCTTCCAGCCCTTCGGCGTCACCAGTGATGCTGGTCCCCAAAAGGGATGGGTCTATCCGGTTCTGTGTAGACTATTGAAAGCTCAATGTCATCACCATATATGTGGCCAACCCCATGCCTAGGCCTGATGAGCTCCTAGACAAGCTGGGAGGCGCTCGGTACCTCACCACCATGGATCTGACAAAGGGCTACTTGCAAGTGTCGCTGGACGCAGGTGCCAGGCTGAAATTGGCCTTTATCAGCCCTCTGGGGCTCTATGAGTTTCTGACCCTGCCCTTTGGCCTCAAGGGAGTGCTCGCCACCTTCCAGCGCCTGGTAGAACAGCTACTGAGGGGGATGGAGAGTTTTGCTATGGCGTATATTGCCGACATCTGCGTCTTTAGCCGGACCTGGGAGGACCACGTGTCCTAGGTTAAAGGAGTGCTGGACCAACTGCGAGAGGCTGGGTTAACCGTAAAGGCTGAGAAGTGTAAGGTGGTGATGGCTGAAGTATCTTACCTGGGCCATCGGATGGGGAGTGGCTGCCGAAAGCCAGAACCAGCCAAGGTGGAGGTGATCGGAGACTGGCCTGCTCCCCAAACCAAAAAGCAGGTCCAGGCCTGGTGGGGTACTATCGAAGGTTCGTGCACCACTTTAGCCCCATAACCGCCCCCATCACTGAGCTGTGCAAGAAGGGGAAGCCAGACAAGGTGGTCTGGACCGAACAGTGCCAGCAGGCTCTCCGGGCGCTGAAGGAGGCTCTGGTTAGTGGCCCAGTTCTGGCAAACCCAGATTTCGACAAGCGCTTTATGGTGTTCACTGATGCCTCAGACACGGGACTAGGGGTGGTGCTAATGCAGGAGGATGAAAAGGGGGAGAGACACGCCATCGTGTACCTGAACAAGATGTTGCTATCCCGGGAGCAGAACTACGCAGCCATCGAGAAGGAATGCCTGGCCATGGTGTGGGCCCTTAAGAAACTAGAGCCATATCTCTTTGGGCGACACTTCACCGTGTACACCAACCGCTCTCCCCTGACCTGGCTGCACCAGATGAAAGGAGCCAACGTCAAGCTCCTGAGGTGGAGCCTGCTCCTGCAGGACTATGAAGTGAAGGGAAGCGCCAACCTGATAGCGGACGCGTTGTCCCGGAGAGGGGGCCCTGAACTTCCTCAGGTCACTGGGCAGAGTGACCCCACTCAGTTCAGTCTCGAAGGGGGGAGAGATGTGATGTAGTAGGGACTGTCTGTGTGGGGAATGGGAGAGCTGGGGAGGACATTAGGTAAGGGACAGGATTTTTAAGCCTGTAACCTGAGCCAGGTACGGGGGGAACCCAGCACCCAGCCCCGCTCGAACAGGCACTCCCCAGGCCCCACCAAGAGCTGGGGAGGGAACCCAGCGTCTCGCCCCTGCAGGAACGACTGCTCCCCAGTCCCCTGGCAGAGCTGGGGGCGGAAGGCAGTGCCCTGCCCCTGCAGGAACAGCCGCCCCCCAGTCCCCTGGTAGAACTGGGGAGGGAACCCAGCGCCCAGCCCCCACTCGAACAGACACTCCCCAGGCCCCACCAAGAGCTGGGGAGGGAACCCAGCGCCCCACCCCCTCAGGAACAGCCGCTCCCCACTCCCCGCACAGAGCTGGAGAGGGAACCCAGCGCCCCACCCCCACACAAATGGCTGCTCCCCAGTCCCCTGGCAGAGATGGGAAGGTAACCCAGCGCCCCACCCCCGCAGGAATGGCCGATCCCCTGTCCCCTGGCAGAGCTGAGGAGGGAACCCAGTGCCCCGCCCCCGCATGAACGGCCTCTCTCCAGTCCCCTGGCAGAACTGGGAAGGGAAGGCAGCGTCCTGCCCCCGCTGGAACGCCGCTCCCCGGTCCCCTTGCAGAGCTGGGGAGGGAAGGCAGCGCCCCAGCCCCGCAGAAACGGCTACTCCCTAGTCCCCTCACAGAGCTTGGGAGGGAAGGAAATGCCCTGCCCCCGCAGGAATGGCCACTATCCAGTCCCCTGGCAGAGCTGGGGAGGGAACCCAGCTCCCCGCCCCTGCAGGAACGGCCGCTCCCCCATCCCCTCGCAGAGCTGGGAAGGGAAGGCAGCGCCCCGCCGCCGCAGGAATGGCTGCTCCCCAGTCCCCTCGCGGAGCTGGGGAGGGAATGCAGCACCCCATCCCCGCAGGAACATCCTCTTCCCAGTCCCCTGGCAGGACTGGGGAGGGAACCCAGCACCCCTCCCCTGCAGGAATGGCTGCTCCCCAGTCCCCTCGCGGAGCTGGGGAGGGAAGGCAGCGCCCTGCCCCCGTGGGAATAGCCGCTCCCCATTTCCCTTGCAGAGGTGGGGAAAGAACCCAGTGCCCCGCCTCCGCAGGAGGGGCCGCTCCCCAGTTCCCTCTCAGAGCTAGGGAGTGTTGGTGTCACTAGGCATAACCCTAGGTAACTTGGGTGGGTGGAAGGCCATGAGTGTCGATGAAGCCCTCCTGTTCTAGGTCAAAGAGAACCAAAGCCCCTCCATGTTGAACTCCACTCGACCTAGAAAGCTATCAGTTGCAGCACAGGTCAAACTTGTCTAAAGCAGTAGTGATAAGGCCTCCGTGTTGAAGGACAAGATAACTTGCAGAAGGAAAACTTACTAATGAGCTGCCGCAGCCAAGATTACTTAATGAACCTGCACTTTCATAATTGCTACAGGGAAAGGGGGGGGGAGGAAAAAGAATTTAAAAAGGGAAAAGCCGCTTGTATGTGTTTGCAGGATTTGAGATTGTATTCTCCCTTGCACCTTATTTGAGCTCAAATAAACTTGT